>NW_017535963.1:1629089-1685456 GCF_001853355.1 Bactrocera latifrons | reverse complement strand
TAAAAACGCATTTTTTTTTAAATAAATATTTTTTAAGTACATAGTTAAAATTGTTCTACTCAGTTAACCAGCGTAAAAAATAGTAGTATAAATTATTAACCCCAAATTAAACCAAGCATACGCTTCTCCTCTCCTTCCCTAATAAATAAAAATAAAACATTTTCGTTAAAATATTTTAAGCGAAATCGTGAAGAAAGTTAAACGTTATAACAATTTTAGACACCCCAGAAACCAATACACACCCATTATTTGTTGTTGTGATATATTTTTCATTATATTTTTAAAATAAATGTTCGTTAACGCAGATTGTTTTCGAATGTCTTTTGCCAATAATTATACATATGCATTTTTACTTAAGTAATTTCAACTGCTTAGCTTAATAACTTGCTAAGATGCCACAACATACATATACATACACGCGTACACGCGTACACGTTTGTATGTATGTATGTATAACAAACTATCAAATGTAAATTAACATTAATATATGCCATTAACGCGCGCTATATACAAATTTAAAATTAAATTCTGCCAATTTAATAAAATATGCACAAATATATTAATATATAGTATGTATATGTATATATGTATGCTACAAAAAAGATATTAAATTAAAGTTAGGTTAGGAAGGAGCATGTGCTTACTGCAAGACGGCAACGTTACTATGTGGTAGTTGAGAGCACATACACCCAAACACACACGCACGCACATGAAATATGTATAGTGGCTGTATGTGTGTGTGTGTGTGGGTGTGTGTGTATATGTGCAACTACATACACACAAATGTGTTTCACATTTCATACGGTAAATGTATAACTGATTGAAAACTCCATACATTTGCATACATATGCATATATATAAGTATATAATGTTCCTAAAAAATGAATAATAAGTTTAATATATTTCTAATACAATTAACAAGCGCTTATAGTTTTTTGTTTGTTTTTCTGTTTCCCTTGCACAAAAACAACTACGAAATGATATGCGTTTGAAAATAAGCTTAGCAACAACAACTGCGCGCCGATAAGACAAATATATATGAATATATAAGGAATACAAAACAAGAAATCACCACAGATTTGTTTATACACACAAGGAACACATATGTATGTGTGTATGTATGTACATGAAAAATGGAACTCATACTATATAATGTACATGAATATAATAATGACATGGCGCGCATTTCGTTGCATAACAATTGTGATTATATAACGTTGCAAAAATAGTGTTTGTTTTGATTACAACAACGCACCGGCGGCGTTGTTTGTCAAACCACATTCAGCCGCTTAGTCGTTTAGGCGCTCTACTCTTGGCAGAAGCCCTCAGTCTCTTCAATGGCAAATGTCAACTTCTCCACCAGCTGATCGTAGCTCTTGTAGGGCGGCAAGTCCAGCCGATTGAAGCAGGTATGTGAACGCGGCAGCCACGTCTCCTTGCCCACCTTCTCAATGCAGAAGCGCTGCGGCCCATTGGAGCCCATAAGTTCCGCAAAGCCGCCGACTGGCACACGACATGTGCCCGTGACGAATTGCAGCAGGCGTGCACGCTTCTCATTGTCCGTATCGCGCACGAACTGTTTGTGTGGGAGAGAGAGAGAAACAGAAAATGCATGTTTATATAATATATAGTGATGTGTGCAACAACAAATCGTCTACGTACCTGCCAGAACCACATGACTTGTTTGGAGCCGCGATTGTAATGCCGGTAAATTGTGTTGCGCTGCCAATCGTCCACATCCACATCCTGCATGCCGCACAATATGAGCTCTAGTTCACGTTCATCGAAGTATTTGAGCCACTCTAGTGGCACGACCTCGTTGAAGCCTTCAAGGAACGTTTTTGTCTGCTGTTCGATACCTCTGAAAAGCGTTTATTTGTTGGTAAGTTTTTATTTTTTGGTTATGTGGCAACATCGGCGGTAACTCTTCTGTAGATGTTCACTCTCGCTCACTCGTGTCTCTCATTCTTTTGTTTATCTCACTGTATTTGAGTTGTGTTAATGTTGCTGTCTCACTCACACTATCACACATTTTCATTGCTTGCAATCACTAATTCTCAACCAGTTTATAACAAACAATAAAATTGAGTTCTTATAGACTCTAATTAGTACTATGAACTCATGTTAAGAGAAGTCTGTTTATGCGGAAATTGAACATATTTTAAATCAACGACCCATTTCTCAATCTGGATCAGTTAACTTATCGGAGAACTCCAAAAGTTTATTGGAGATTAAATTTTACTCAAATTGGCTTCAAACTCGAGTTTAATTGAGAAACATTTTCAAAACGAACCAATAATTTGGAGGATACCGAAATGCAACTCTTGAGGGAAACGATAATGTTTTCTCATTTTGGGCTGAAAAACTTGTGTAACTCGAATGCAACCCTGATAAGCTTTTACACGGTTTATTTTCCGTATTTCCAAATTTCAGAAAGGAGTCGGGATACGTCGTACTCGACGGTTTGAAATCTTTATTGTGGAAATCTCTATTCATCTAATACTCAACGAATGGGCTCACGGCTTGGCCTGTCGAAATTTCTATAGAGACACGACAATCAATTAGTTTGAATTGTGGGACAACATCAAAGCGCACAAAGAGAGAGCAAAGCTAATGCCGTTCCCACGTCAGTTGGGTCTAAGTAACTGGAACGTAGCCAGATTTTTATTCGGCCAAGGACTGTCAACTCGGCATTATTCGAAATGACTTCAGAAATGTTTTCGGCCGCTACAAAAACAACACGAGAGAAGCGGAATTCAGCGCTAACAAATTTATATGCGGGTTTCTTTTRCAATTTTTGGGAGGCTTCTCCATCGTCCTGAATTTGGTTTTAGGAAGATATTATTTTCTGATTGTTCTTAATACAAGAACCAAATCAACTGTCTCTTATACACATCTAGATGTGTATAAGAGACAGGTCCTGAATTTGGTTTTAGGAAGATATTATTTTCTGATTGTTCTTAATACAAGAACCAAATCAATTTCTAAGACTTGATTAAGATGTGTGTGATCTAAAAGATTTTAGTGAATATAATTTTACTAAATAAGCTATCAATACACTTTTCAATCCCAAATTGCGCTCACTACATACAAGTTCATACAGGTTCATATAATTAGTGAAAGGCACTTACCTCGTCATGCGCCATTCCGTCATTAATGTTATATATTCCTCTTTATTCTCTTCGGTGACACGTTCTTTCTCGCCATTCTCCTTCAATTCGTGGTGTATTATCTGGCCGAGCACCTCAAAGTCCACGCTGAACCACAGCTCCAAGCCACACTCGTCAATATTATTATCACGCACCCAAATTAAGGAATTATAAAACTCCGGATCGATGGTCTCAATGTCTTTTATGGTTAGTTTTTTGTTCAGCATACGCTTGTAGAAAGGCATCGTAAAACCGGAATAAATGAAGCGACCATGATACAGYGCCATCGCAATGAAACGGCCAATGAATTTGAAATATTGCAAGTGATCGGGATTCACATACGACGCCGGATTAATTTGTAGACTGTAGTTGTTTTTGTTTGCATACTCGAAGAGGCAATACATGGGGTTAAGCACTTCGTGTGAGAGCAAAAAGAACCATTCACGCGACACGCCACCATAGTCGAGACCCTCTTCGCCGCGGAATATAATATAGAGGCGGCGACGCAGTTCATAGGCAGGCAAACGCATAATTTGATGGTATGAATCCTCGAAGAGCGTTTGACGCGTCACCGTGATCTTAATGTGCGACGGCAATGCATTGCTCTGGCACAGGTAGCGRAATTGTGAGAGCTTCCAGCGGAAGGAGCGCTCATAAGCGCGCGGCACACCGTAAACACCTTTAGCGCCCTTCGGTGCACCCGGTCGCGGATCATCGAATGTGGTGCGACGCGTATTGTGATCGACAAAGAAACGTTCGCCGGTTGTGGTGTAGCGTATCTCCCAACCGGGCGGTAATGGACCCTCATTCATCAGGCTGACCTCTTGGCCTATATTTACAAGAGAGAGAATGTATAAAAAATTAGTTTCAGCTATTTCAAGRACTCACCTTGCGTGCGCGGATCCTCCCACTGTGTGGTGCGGTTCTTGTGATTCACAAAGTAAACGCGATTATCTGATTGCACCTTCTTCTCCCAGCCGTCGGGCARCGGACCCAGCGCATCCTCATCATCTTGCGTCACAGCGGCTGTTACCGCTGTTGGTTGTTGCTGCTGTTGTGAGTARAGGAAACGTTGATTGCCCTGCGCCACCACATGCGCACGCTGTCCCTGCCAGTGCTGGAAATGCATGAGCCGTTCACTGTTCGGTCGCTGCCATGTAGTTGTGCGCGTATTGTGATCCACATAGTAGACGCGCCCGCGTGGATCTTTGCGTATCTCCCAACCGGGCGGTAGAGGCGTCGGTTTCTCCCAATATGTAGAGCGCGTATTGTGATCTACGTAGTAACGGCGACCRTATTGATCGAAGCGTATCTCCCAACCGGCAGGCAGCGGCTCATCATCCGCTTGAGCAGCCTGCAGTTACAAAGSAGAAAAGGAAGCAATATTATTATGTTTAAAAAAAATAGTTTCCACTACTTACCTGCAACTGCTGATCGGCCACATTGGACACAGGCATTGCGCCTGGCGCCAACAGCGCGCCCTGATCGCCTGCCGCGCTCAACAGCGCACTATCCATCAGTTGCTGTTGCGTTTGCGGTGGTTGTGGTTGTGATGGCAGCGGTAAGGGCGCCAAGCTGCTGGCGCCGCCACCGTTCGCATACATTTGCGACATGGGACGCACTTGCGCACCGGCGGCGTTAACAGCCACGGCGCCGCCATTCATCGATGGCATGCGTTGTACTTGCATTTGTGATTGCTGCTGCGCCTGCAATTGCTGCTGTTGTAGTGCAACATGTGGTTGTTGTTGCGTTTGTGGCATTGGCTGTTGCTGCTCCCAGACGGGTGGCGGCAGCGGTGGCGCGGCCCGTCGCACGGCTCCACTCTGCACATTACCACCACTGCCGCAGCGCTCCAAATTGCCATTGGCAACAGGCGAGCGTGAGCCACCRCCGACCGTCAAGTGCGCCATATTGCCACCATTGCCCGCCGCCGCCGATGTAGCCATAAGCGCGCCATTCTCAACATTRCGCATGCGTATGCGTCCGCGTACGCCCGCRGCAGGCGTGAATATCGAGCCGTCGCCGCTGATCGGTGGCGGCAACGTTTGCATGCCATTACCGTTTTGCTGCTGTACGCCGTTTGGCATTTCCAGCTTAAGTCCATTTAGCACTGCGACGAGTTCGCCGATTTTTGTTTGCCGATTATCGGATTTGGAAGTAGCCAGCAAATCCATGGTCAGCTCGAGGTACTCGAACCGACCGTTTAATTGTTGTAGCACATGCGCTAAATTGATGATGCGCTCGCCTAGTAGAGTGTCTTTTCGAAAGCTTGAGTGGTCGAGTACTTTGATGTGTAACACGGAGTTTAGTGTTACCTGAAAAGACGGAGAAGAAAATGCTTGGTTATTTGTATGTATATTCATTTATTTATAATTTTGTTTTAGCGCTGTCGGTCCATCCGTCTTTTCTTTAGGTATTACGACATAGTCTCTCGCCATAGACGACTTTCATGAGACCTAAAGCTCAACCAARAKAATATTCTTGWAGCCGAGCTCCTCAATCGTTTTTMGACTGTACTATAATATCGAATGAAAGTGCGATTAGTATGTTAGAAAAAATGTGAAAGTTTTTTAGGTATGCACCGCGTCTTATGGGCTATTGTGCCCTCCTTAACCTAGGCCCAGTCTGCTTATACATTCAAGGGTCATGCTATGTAGATTGGTATGTTTCAAAGATTTATGTATTTAATGGAAGCCAAAAACAGGACTTGGTGATTAGTACAACAAAAACAGAGAATACAGAGAGTCGCTTGARTCATAAGTAAACGAATCGTTTTTGGCGCCTCTCAAGCGAATGACGCTCAAAGAACTTTTCTAACTTGCGTGAACTTTTATACATGGCTCCATTCTCCCAAAATACTGTACTAGATTATATCAGCAAAACGGCTCCCATATACTCCAATTATTAAGATTTTGCTTCTAATTTTAGCAGAGGAGAAGCAATGCTTCGGAGAGACCAATAGAATATTTTGAAGCTAAACCTAACCACATGCTAAGCCGATTTTTACAAACAGGCGGGTCCACATAACCCAAACTGATCCCGCCTTTATT
Organism: Bactrocera latifrons; assembly: GCF_001853355.1. Classification (NCBI taxonomy): domain Eukaryota; kingdom Metazoa; phylum Arthropoda; class Insecta; order Diptera; family Tephritidae; genus Bactrocera; species Bactrocera latifrons. The sequence continues at coordinate 1,679,257 of NW_017535963.1, read as the reverse complement.
CAACCAAGGACTGTCAACTCGACAGCACACCTCAAAATCACTTCGGAAATATTTTCTGCTGCTACAACAACTGTAGTTATAGCAAACAGAGTCACAGTAAAAAACTTAAGCCGAAAACTCTAGTTCTTTTGTAACCCAAAAGCAATTCCGTTAAATTATATTCTAACCTCATTTACATAGTAGAAGAACCTCTCTTAATATATCTTTTAAAAATATACTTTAAAATTCCTGATAATTATACAGAGGAGCTAAGTTGTAGATCGGCAGGGTAATACGAGGAGCATTCGATACAAAAACAGACTTATTTTGTTTTTGTTCTTTTTCTCTGTGACACTCATACTTCTCGTACTTTTAAGCATACTATAGCATATACGCACGCACAACAAAAACAACAATTTGCAATCAGATCTTGGCATTCAAGCAATTATTGTCGCACTTCGCCGATAAAATTACAAAACCAACAACACAAATGTATAAAGGCACATCTTCAAAAACAACAAAAAAAAAAAAAACAATAATAATAAAACAAATAATAAAAAGAAGAAGCCATAAAGCCAGGGTGTGGTGGGTCTGAAGTGCGCGCAGCTTGTTGGAAAAAAAAGGAGTGGGCACGCGTTAATATTTACTTGCACATTAAGAGGCACATAAAAACCAGAAGTTATCAAAAATATGATTTTTCTAAGAGCTACTCACTGTCAATACTCGTAGATGGTGAACAGACAATCAATGTGAAGTGAGTTGAATAGCAATTATTTTGAAATCAATAAAAAAAAAGTTGAAGTAGCGGAAAATAGCTGAAACGAGTGAATGTGTGTGTGTGTGTATGTGTAAAATAKAAGTATTTCCGTTTATTAATGCGCGTACATACATATATACATATGTTCAAACGTATGCATAAACTCGTATCTACAATAACAACAACGGCTAAAAGAGCGCCCTTTATACATTTTAATAATAACAAGCTATCTGTATGTAATTACAGCAATATCTACTTCAAATAACGGCACAGAATGACAGCTGTCGAAGTTGACTTTTAAAATTCTCAACAATTATCTAAAATTCAATGAGTAATTACAAAGTATGTGTATGTACAACTGTATATGTGGGTGATTTTGATTGAACAGTTTATATGGAAGCAGTTCGCTCTGAACAATTTATTTAGAGAATATAGCRYCGTCTTAGATAGAAATCTGCTTTTAGAAATTTTCGCAAAAAAAAATTGTATGCCATGTAAAATAGGCYTTTTTAATATTTACTGTATTGCCTGCATTGCTTTCCGTTTCCTGTTTGTCCGTGTACCGTTAACAGGAATTACATTTTCTATTTCTAAATATACTACTCTTCAACATACCAGCACTGTGAATTCCTCATTCCATTTCGGGAGATAAGTATTCTTCACCACATCAGTTTTACGTTTACTTTTATTATCGATTACTAGTTCCACGTAAGGATTAGGCTTTAGAAATCCATTATTGCGCAGTGAAGCTTCCTCAACTGAAACAAGTATACAAAAGAAAGTAGTCAATAAATTATTTAGTGCAAATATTTATCTSCGTATGTATGTGTTGATATTTGGTTCTACTTTTAACTTACTAGTTACACTCAACTGGTGATAACCTTGATTGTTGGCAATACTGCCACWGGCCGTTGTGCCCGCTGCCACCGCAGCAGCTGTCCCTGTCGCCATTGAGGGTGCATTCAAATTAATATTGCTGCCACCCATATTGCCACCAATGCCACCGCTGCCATTGCCTCCACCACCAATACCAGCAATGCTACTACCACTGTTATTAATACTGCTGCCCACTGTTGAAACGGTAACGCCACTACTGGTCTGCATGACGCCGCCTACACCGGCATTCCCAGCCATRTTGGCTGCCTGTGTTGCTGTYGCTATTGCTGTTGGTATGGGTGTTGGTGTTGATGACACTGTCGCTGTTGCTGGTGCTACTGTATAGTAGTCAGCAGCTGCATGCCCTATGGAAGCTGCTGACATAACATTTCCATCGGCCATTAACGTCCGGCACTAACTCTATTTTAGCACTTTAGCACTTGTGCGTGCAGCAATTACTTCGTCCTAATGTTCACTTCCACACCACCGTATAGTAGTAAGTGAATTGAAGCTTTTAACAGCAACAAAAATGAAATAATAACAACAAAAAACGTTGAGTTGAAACGCTGCCAAATTTTTGTCACAATTTACGTGCTAATTGCGCCAACTGCTATTATCGCTTTACTATTTTTTTTTTGTCGTTGTTGTTGTTGTTGTTTTTGCAATTACGTACTATTACCACGTTAAATTTATTGCGTATATTTATTATGCAGTTGACACAAATTTTTTCTCACTCACTTATATTTATTTCTACACGTTTGGCTGAAGCAAAAAAAAAAACACACTCCACAGTTCAGCTGTTGAGCACCGTCGTCTGGCCACCACCGCTGCCAGCAAACAGAAAACAACCTGTAAAGAAAAATGAGTTGAGGTTAGTTCACATTCAGTGGAAGTACTAACATAGTGCATCGTTATGTCTATGACGCCAGTAGGTAATAAATATTATCACGACATATTATTTGTTATTATAGTAAATATACATTCTAAAGAAAACAAAAAGCTTGAATAAAATAAAAAGATTATTTACAGTTTTGGCGCACGCCACTATAAGCGTTAAGTAAACAAGAATAAACATTTTATTTAATAGAATAAAGTTGTGCTTAAATAGGTAAATTAGACTAATAAATTTCTTATCCCCGAAAGTTTTTAGAATTTTATAAGTCGAGTATCGTATAGCATGTCCTACCYTCATCGCTTAGACCTATTGCTAGCTAGAGGAGCTCTTTTGCCACCTAGCWTCGGTCTAAAACGTATTCTAACCGGCAACTGCAATAAAAACGCAACTCTTTTCAGAAGGAAAACGTGACGGAACACTTGGCGACGAATATYGCAACAGGGACGGAACAAGCATATGTTTTTACTTAAAGTTCATTCTTATCGATTGAGTTTAGTAAGCCAATTTCAATTGGACCACTAACTTCCCGAAAAAAACACGATAAAGACCACAATAATTATCCAGAACTTGTTTAATTTATAGTGTGTTACACTTTTGAAACGCGCTGTAAATAGTTCTTCGTTATTTCGGTTACCAAAATACATACTTTCGCCGGYATAAGTTCGTGCGTCATACTAGATAATTTGCAACATGATAACAACAAAAAAAAAATTTTTGCTTATTATTTATTAAAATATTAGTTGCTATTTTTTGATAAACACGTTAATTTTCGACTTTATGACAATTTGGTTTTTTGATAAGCCATGCGTTGGCGTTTAACATCACTTAATAATCATAATCGTGGCCTTAGATAAGCATAGCGAATGTGACAAATTTGATGAGAGCTTGGGAACAGTAAGTAATTTTTTAGGCAAATTTTGCTTATATGATGATGAAATAACACGAGGGGTAATAAATTGGTATAACAAAGAGTTGATTGCGTGAAAGTAAGAAATCTGATATGACAGAACCATGGCCACTGAGAAATATTTCGATATGTATAAAAATAATTATAGAAGCTTATCTGACCAAATAAGTTTTATATATATTATATATGTATGTACATGCATATTAAAAAAAAATATTTATTATTAGACAGCTACCTTACCGATAATTAGCTTTAAATATAATATATGCCTGCTAAATTGTAAAATCAGTATAGCAACTATTATATTTAGTGTGCAGAGATAATAGAAAATCAAATGGTCATTTGACTGCCGGAAGAGCTTTTCTGGATGACTAATCAACCTCTGCCTATAAACTTTAACGCTTTATTTCGAGAAATAATAGCGGCCGGCACCGCGATTTTACCCAATTTTATCATATACAAGAACATATTATCAACTGTTATSAAGTCTTAGCACTGAAAAGAAAGTATAATCAAAGAAAATTTAAATATCCATAATAAAAATTAACGGATATTGATAAGTGCGCATAAATAAGTATTTATGTAAGTGCATGCAAGGATCATTATGCCAGCAACACGCAAATCGAATGAGCAACTCATCAAAGTCATAAAGTCGATAGTGTAGCTATTTTTTGTGAAATGATTCCGTAAKCAGCTTATGTATGATTATAAGCGTACATACATATATACAATTGTACTTATTTATATCAGTTTCATGCCGCCGAAAGCCTTTACAAATATTATAAATACATACATATAGACAAAGGCAAAGGCGGAGTCATGTAGGCGGCAGGAAGGCAAGTTATAAGTATATTACYGACGAGTCATTGATAGCGTACACTTTTAGTTGGCAAAACGAAAGCAATATAGTCACGCAGAAACAAAGGCCCCGCCACCCCGCCGCCATAGTCAATGCACTTTACTCAGCAGTATTTTTAAGCCCAGACAGGAGATAAGCTGCCGAAACAAAGTATGTGCAGGCAAATGAAGCGCTACAAAAGTAGCAAAAACACAACAAGCAAGTAATCAAAGTAGTAAATAGTACATACGTTCGATTACAGCTACAAAGGARTCTTGGTTCCTAAAACAATATAGTATGTATATAAAATGTATAGGTATTTGTGTAGATTACATTTGTACAATTGYCTTAGAAAGCTGTCGTTAATRCGTATRTTACACATATATTCAAGTAAATATYGCAAAGGCGTAACCACAAATGTTCTCTTGGCCAGTAAGGCTAACAAGTGAATAGCAACACCTGGCCACTTTCAACCCCATCCGAACCTAAGACTATATGTGACTGTGAAACTTGGCTGCCAAACCATGCGAAACGTTTCCGACCAACTGACCAACTAAGTAAAGCAACATCATGTCAAGCTAAATACAATACCACCTTAGCTGCATTTACATTCCAATGAGAGGGGTACCTTATCCTATATTTTGTTTGCCAAGTCTATGCGCGACGTTTATATACACTTTGCAATAAAATGAAGGCAAAGGTCATACCAAACAATCTATATTGACCAACSTATACTGGCTAAACAACAATATGGTCCTAATAGAAAACTTTACGGTATTGTAGATGGAAAATTTATACGCTAACTATCCAATTGCACGAATACTTACACATCAATTTTTGGTTGTATATTGTAACCAAGCAATTTCTACCACTTTGGGCGATAATAAATTACAGAGATTATTCGATATTGCTGATTTATAGGTTAGGCTTTTTAGGGCCTTCCTTTGTTTTTTCTTCGATTAACAATTTAAAATGTGAAAGGTTTTTTGCATTTATGATTTGATTACAAGCAGAAACTTTTGCAAGAAGATTTCAAGCAACACTTTTCACTAAACACAGACAACAAAGTCACCACGTCGATAACTGTTTTCTATTTTAAATATGTCAATAATATTATTTTTGTTTTTAAACCCAAAAGTTATTATTTTTCACAAAAAATTTTCAGCTTTTCGTCCCGTGAACACCACAAAAATTCTTTCCTTTCAACGTCTGTTCTCTATCTGACATTCGCAGCCTTTTTATTTTCCTATTGTCACAGATTCGCTAAAGTCAACGAATATGAGGATGACTCGTTCAAATTTAACATGGTTGCATTTTAACAAATATTCTAATTGCAGTAAAAAAATAATATTTCGTATATTTTAAAATAAATATTTTAAAAATAGACCACTTCATATATATGTTCTCATCCCAAATGTTAGTTACGTGTATAACACCAAGCAAAAATAGATATCTTATATATATGTATATGAAAAACCGAAACACAAACAAAAAATAATATTAAACATTTTCTTAAACCCACGAAACAAATAAGACTTCAATTTCGTTTGCAGTAAATAATGTTATTAATTATAATTCGGATTTAACATTTTCTTATGATTTGTAAGATTTTGTCCACTACTGCCCACCGTGCAAGCCTTGATCAGCCGTTCGGCCGAACATACTATGCTTTCAGTAGCGGTAGTATTTGTATGTATATATATTTTCATTGAAGAAATGCSGTGTTTTTGTTTACATTCAATAAAATGACTGAATTGATAAATTTGTTTAAGAAATTAAGTGAGTTTTTTGATCGTAAATTGCTTTGGGAAAATATTGAAGAGGCTTACGAGGATGATGCTGAAAAAGAGCAAAACAAGAATAAATCGAATGCGGAAGACCAACCTCTATCTACCTCTCAGCAAGCTAAGCCCTCTGTACCTGAATTGCCATTTGTGCAGCGTGCACTCAACGATCCGCAGGTGTTGTCCACCCTACTAGAGCTATGCTCTGCCATACGTATTTTGCGAAGTGAATCAAGTGCCAGCTATGATAATACCTATGATTGCTGGGATGAAGTGGTTAAAGTGTCACCGCGTGACTCCTACCTCAGCTTCGTGTATGCTTTAGCGGGTCTACCAACATTGGATGCTGCTTGTGCCGCATATACAAAGCTTGCACTTGCTGCCGTCGATACATATTTTCTTTCGTTAACTATTCCCGGTGCAAAAGGATTTCATATCTTTGAGCCCGAGGTAATAGCGCATTGTCTTCAGGTCTTCGGTTTGATAGAACGCATCCAGAATCCTGATATTCTACGTCGAATGTCGAAACAGCAACCTATCGAAATATGGGTACGATTTTCAACATTCTGCGATGACTTCAAATTGCTGCTAAGGTATGTGCATTTCAACGATCACAAAGCCACACGAGACATCTTGCTGAAGAAACTAGTGAATATATTGTACATGAATCATGAACGCGGTTATGCCAATATGTGTAAGTGAAATTTCCTCTTATTTTCCACAAATCTTATTAATTTCGTGTTTTATTTATAACCAAAGTAGCAGAACATTTCTAAATATCTAAAATACAAAAATTGATATATCATTGGTAAAGCGATAAAGTGTTTAGCCGATAGCACGTTTCATAAACAAATTTTTTATAGGCGAAATAGTGTCTGTGAGCTGTAAACCTAAGCTGCGCAGCAAAACCACCGGTGTGAATGTGGTCGAGTAGAGTGTATGCAAACCGTGCACACCCACCATTATAGGCACGTTCTTAGACAAGCTACGTTGCTCGTATTTAATAAGGTAATGATTGTCACTGAGTTTTGCACCAGCGTACGCCGCCTCAGAAAGCACTTTAACAAGTTCACGCACATCACTGAACCCTAAATTCACACCTTGACCTGCGAGTGGATGTACCCGATGAGCAGCGTCTCCAATCAAAGCTGCACCGGTGCATACATATGATGAGGCATGTAAAAAGCCTAAAGGAAATGATGCACGTGATTTCTCTATAACACCATTTACGGCAGGCGGATATTGCCTCAGCATATCGGGATTACGTCCAATAATCGAATTTAATGTATTCATTGCATTGACAACAACTCCATTCTTGGGGTATTCCTTGAAAAAAGCCTCATTTAATGCTTTAGTGAAATCAGCCTCAGACAATTCCAACAGATGTTTAGCATGTGGAATAGTTGTACTCCACACCACCGAACTGAGTGTGTCGCTTAATGGTAGTAAAGCTACCGGGCCGGTTGGTAAGAAACGTTGCCAGGCCACCGTATTATCACAAGGGTCTTCTAATTGCACGGTGGCTACCACTCCACGACGTTGATACTCCAAACTAAATACATCGATATTCATTTGTTTACGCACCAATGAATTGGCGCCATCAGCGCCTATCAGTAGTTCACATGTTAATGTTTTGCCATCTTTAAGGTGCACTTGCGAGTATTTATCGCCAGTGTCTACTGAAAGTTGTACGCCTTCAATGCGCGAATTGTTACGCACCTCCACATTTTGCGTATTTGTGTTATCGGCCAATTGTGCATACAGAGCATCCAACATCAAGTCATTTTCAATAATGCAAGCAACATCAGCGGCGAAATGTTCATCTTGAAATTTGATTAAGGCATCACTACATGCATCCCACACTTGCATCTGTTTAACATGTTTTACTCTACGTTCTTCCATGTAATCCCAAGCGCCGATAGATTGGAATAGTTCYACACTATTATTATTTATAGCGGAGACACGGTTGCCATATTGCGCTTCGACATTGAAGCCTCTGAAAGGCGGTGCGCCCTCAAGCAATAATATCCGTTTGTCATTTAAAACTTTATTTTTGCCCAAAGCAACTGCGAGTGCTGTGCCGACGAGTCCACCACCACCAATTATGATGTCATAATGTTCTGCAGAGGATTTCGGTTTTTGTGCATGGTCATCCGTGTAGCACTTCGAACTAACGCAAATTGCACGCACAGCATGAAGCTGCTTGAAAAGCAGACGCAAATTACGTGTGCCCGATGGTTTTATTAAAGCAGACATTGTTTTGATAATGCCGACTAAAATTTAAAATTAATTCAAATTAAATTGTGAAATATTTATTTTGCTTTTCTACCTTTCCAAAATTATGCGGCACTTTGATTATTTTCTTTCTCTTTTCGGTTTGCTTTTGATTTGTTTGAATGCTTTGATTTCCAAATTCTGTGAAACAGCTGATGTGAAGCACAGTGTTGTATTTTGTGCAGGAAATGAATTCGTTAATTATTTCTTATACTGTTTTTATTTCCAGTTTCCCTTTAACCATATCCGCAGTACCAAATTTAATTATATTTTTCTTAACGCCTTTAAACAATTRTGTTTTTAGATGCTGCCAATCTACACGCTAAATGCTTTGAAATATTTGACGAAGTAGTAAACGCGCATAACGGCGAACCGGAAGATACACTAAAAAAGCTAATGAATATGACAGTTTTCCTGCACACTTACCCGCCAAAACCGAAAAGTACAAGCGGAACTGTCATTAGTGGTGATTGCGAACATATCTCCGATTGGTTTATCAAATGCATTTCAAAATATCCGCGTCTGCTTGTAAAAGTTCTAAATTTCTATATCGAATGCATAGTTACCAATCCAATAAAATCTTGGAAAACAGAGCAGACACAACGCGCACTAGAATACGCCGCAAAATATGATGCTGCACTTTATACCACCTGTAATGAGTCATCGGTGGAGTTCTTGTGCGAAGCAATCTATGCCGATGAAGTAATGATACGTGCACGTGCCATAGAATTAATTTCACGCATTTTGCAGTTGGAGGCACATGTTAATTGGCAAATGTTTCGACACGAAGTATCGGACATACCACGCGAAGTATATCTCATTAATGAACTCATAAAGAGTTTGCAGGATTTTAACAACACCGTTAAACTGAAAGCAGTACAGGCGCTGCATCTTGCGCTTACCAAAGGTTCACCAAACACTATGAAAATACTAAACGAAGGTATATGCTATACACGTTACCTCGATCTTGGTGTCAAGCTGCCAGATGAACCACGTGTACGTAAGAATGAAATACGCTACGAGAAACCCTCTGCGCTTGAGCCGAAGTACAGTTTCGAAGGACATGGTTTGGTGGAGTTGTCATTCTTGCATTTGCCAGAATATGTTTATGAAAATCTCTTCCAAAGTCCCCAATCATATATCAGACGTGCGGGTGTTATGTTTATGGAGCAACTAATCAAACTAAATCCACTTATTATTTTCAATACAAATTTTGTGACAGAAACAACGCGTCTCGTTGATGAACCCACTGCCTTAGTGCGGAAACAAACATTAGTCAGTATCGACAGCATTCTAGGCTGCTACCCGAACTGTTATCCAGTCGTGTGGGTGTGGTGCAAGGTTGTGGCGCCCATGTTGCGCGATGGCGATCCAAAGAATATTGAATTGGCTRTGGATGTAAGTGTGTAATAATGTCTGCACTTATTTATGTAATCCAAATTTTGTTTGATGACAGTGTTTTCGCGCACGCGTATTTGCAAATATGCGCGGTATCGATCAATCCAATCAGGCGGAACACTTTATGCCTTGGGTTATTATACGCACAATGCTGTCCACGCAGCCGCGACTCTATCTGCAAGAATGCTTTCACATGGCTTTACAGCAACGCTTGCTGAAGTAAGTCTTTAGGATTAAAAATGTATACGAGTTTTATCAAAAAGTTAAGTTTAAATCACATAACCTCAACATGTAATCTTTATAAAATCTTGCAGTCCTCAAATACTCAGCATAATCGAGTCACATTTACTAACCTCGAATTCCACAGAAGCTTGGATCGTGCTCAACTTCGTTTCTGGCAAGTTGAAGAGTAAAGAACCCGATGCACTTATACATCTTTTCATATCACTGAAATCGGTATTACACAATTTGGCCCTACAACTATACATATTTAACAAACATTTTACTATTTCTTCTCCACAGTGGAACAAAGAACAAAATATGCTTATTGCTCTGGAAGTGCTCGCTAATTGCATACAAGACTTCTCGCATACAGCACTCAATCAAGCTTTCAATCACATACTCACGCAAATACGCGAAGGTCAAATCTTACCGGTACTCATTGGCAAAGCATTTGATCTGCTCATTCACATCGACAATTGCTCGCAATCTCAGGCCACCAAAGGCAAAAATCTCAAAAGCAATCCACTTGAGTTAACCGAAAAAGCTTGGTTGCTCGAATTGCATGATTTGCTGGAATTTCGCATACTCTCGGGCATAGCAGATTTCCCCGATAATCGCGCCACATTTATGTCTCACCTTTACTCCTACTCAGAAGTGAATTTGCAGACGCGTTTGCGCCCGCATCACACTATTGTCTCCTTCGTGCACAAATACATGAGCGTGTGCTTGAAATTGCCTGAGTCAGAGTTGGATTTGGAAAATGAGCGCCTCTTCAATTCGATGATATTGATTGCTGGTCGTCTATCTCTACGTGATGCCGTTACGGCCAGCACTACTTGTAAACTTTATGGTGCCATATTGAAAATGATCGATCGTCCACCAATCGTGAATACTATAACGATTTCAATAACGGATCTTTGTAAGAAGCACACGCAARTTGTGGAACGTATCATTGAGCACGTGCTGGCGAAATTATCATCGCCGTATGTCATGAATCGAGTGGAGACATTTAAATGTTTCGAGAAATTGGTCTTGCAGGATCAGTTGAAATTGCGTGGTTCCTTGTTGTTGGCGCTTATGTCTGCTATTTTAGATGAGAATAGAGAATTGGCAACGCGTGCTTGTGATTTTTTTGAAGAATATCTCAGTAAGAAGAATTCAACGCTCTTTCAGAAGTGTTTAATCGAATGTCCATTCGTCTTCAACGAATACGAGGTGTGTCTGGGCGCTTGTGGATACTTGTRGAATATAATATTATCAAGTTTGTATTTTTTTCTTTTACAGAATTTCGACGGTTTGGATAGCTTTTCGGATACAAGCATTAAGTCGCCTTTGAAAGGAGAGGCAAAGCGTAAGAGTCGTCAATTGCTTTATAATCACATGCTGGCGACGGTGGATGAGGTGAATTTGGTGCTCTATTTTGGGCAACTCAAACTGATTTCAGGTAAGACGGAGTAKTAAAAGTTTGAAATTAAGAYGAAAGCACTTTGTWTACCCTTTTATGCGATAAGAAATGTACCTGTAATGAGTATTATAGCTTCGGTGCAAATGAACTTGCAGTTTTTCTTGTTTTATTAATGTTTTTTTAGAAAAATCACTACGTGACGAGTGCATGAAAAGTCCTGAAGGCATCGCATTGCTCAAGGATGTACTGTTCATTTTAAAACGCGTTTGCCAATTGACCAAGGAACAAAAGTCCAATGCTGACAACAAAGAAGACGACGACGAGGATAATGCTACGGATGATGCAATCGCACAAGCAAACGAAGCAGCTGCAGTAGATGAGGCAAGCACAGCTAAAACTTCAGGTGCCACCACCGCTGGCAGTGCGGGCCGTGGACGCGGGCGCAGACGTGAAATAATAACTATGCCCGATGCGGTAAGAAAGCAAATGCCAATTTTTTTAACAAAATCCATTAAACTTGTTTATATTTTTAGYTGAATCTACTCGAAAAGTCGTTGATATTCATACCCACCATTCATGGTTGCTTCACTGCCCACACCGATGACACATTACAAAAAGCTTTCGACGATTTGGGATTTGCATTGGCAAAGCGCTTTCCCAATCTGGTGCACTATGCGCAGCCAGCAAAGTTTTGGTGCAAGTATCGTGAGAAAATAGTCACGGATTCGCYGTCGCAGCAAAAGAAAAAATCGAAACGAAAAGGCAAAGTTGCCAAAACAYCCGAGAAGCCCAAAGCGAATTCAACGCAAGTCGAAGGAGATCTGGTTATGGCTGAGGAAATCGACGAGATCGACGAAAATTTAGAATGTGACTCAGCGGATGAAAGTGATTTTTGTTCGGACGATGACATGCCATTGGCGAGCACGATGTGTGCTGGCGCTTCGCCACAGAAACGTTTGCGTTTGAGCGATGCCGAAATACCRATGGAATATTTATTCAATCCGAGCATTTGAAAGTTGGAGTGCGCTTCTAGCGCATGTGTTGACACGTAGAAGAGYAATTGGTAATAATATTTGCAACATATAAACGATGTTATATAGAAGGATTTAAGGTTATGCAGAGAGATTTGCTCCTATTATTTGACTGCCTTAGTTTAATGCATTTATATTTTTTACTTAATTTTAAGTCACAGAAAAGACTCGAATAGTTGGTGTTTATATTTTTTTATATTTATTTAATTACTTTAATTTTTTATACTGACAGAGAATGATATGAAAAGGAATACGTACGTAGACTTCAATATTATGCATAACATAAATGAGGTTAAGTTTGTTATAGAATTTATTAAATAGATTTTATATAAGACCAAGTTATTAATAATATTAATAAACTAATTCTCGAATTAATACTTACATATATACTTAAGAGATACTTTCATAGATATGTATATGTCGTTACATAAATTATATATTGAATATTTATAGCGCAGTAATATATTGTACGCATCATATCTCATATAATAAAATGTTATATTAACAAAATTTTAAGTTTCATGCATAATACTATTAATGTATTATATATCAAAATTAATTGTTTTTTATAAGAAAAAATTGACAAATATAAATAAAAAAATATTAAACATTTATTAGAAATAGTACAATAAACATAAAATATATATTTTCAGTTTAAAAAAAGAACCCAAAACTCAAAAAATCTCCAAAAACATTAACGCGGGAACAGTGATATGTATACAAGAAATTTAACACAAAATTATATTAGAAACCAAATACGGTTCTGKGATCAAGACCCTATGAAATAAGACCAAAATGGAATAACAAGGTAAGAATTCAACGTAAAAACATTTATATACAATTTATGGCGACAATATTTTTATGAYAGCTAGAAGAAGCTTAGATTTTTGTTATTGGAAAGCTTGCTGTGACGTTTGTGTATTAAATCTGACATCAAAATTGTGATGCTCCACCAAAAAGACCAAAAGAAATGCATGTTTCAACAAAGGGCTTTGAGTCTATACCAAAACTTTATGAATTTTTGTTGTTTTTGTATACGCAAAACGGATTCCTGAAGCTATTTAGTGGAATGGAGCCGAATACAGTCTTTGACCGGAACGCGCCCGGATTTTTATACGGGCACGGACTGTCAACTCGGTACTATTATTCGATATTACTTGAGGAATGTTTTCTGCAGCGACAAGACTAACAACAAAAACAACAGGACATTGCCAGGACAGTCGAGTTTACGTAACCGTAACATACTCCGTTTTGTATCCGGTCAATGAGTGTCAACTCAGCGGACATGAAAACTATTTACTGATATACTATGGGCCTTGAACCATACCAAGGTGGTTAGTGAAAAGTTAGAAAAAAGGTAGTTAGAAAACTTCCTGGCATTTTCAGGGCGTTGATCAACGCAWTGATTTGGTTCTCTGTGCTTTTCAGCACCGTTGGGTAAGGCTGTCGTCAGCAGATACTCACGTTAAACATACAGTATGTCTCTCCCTTATAGCTACCAAGACGAATTTTTAATAACATTTCTTTTACCGATATCAGATCATCGTCCCAAAAACAAAAATAATAAAAAAAATCGGACGGAAACGGAACTGTATCGGGTCCATAAACTGCACAAATTTTATTGGCGGCTTGAGATGCATTTTTGCCTTTATCGTAGTAGTACTGTAAAATATGCCGTATTTTCTCTTTATTTTGCTCCACGCTATAACTCACGAACGACTTAAAAGCAACGACAATCAATCAAACACGTGTTAGCGCGTGAAATGAGCTTTCCAAAAAGGTAAAGCACGACCCGATGCGACGAATAAAACTAGAACTACGCGCTCTCAGCGCCAACTAGCGAAAATACCGCAACCTAATATTTTGCACAAATTAACTGACTGAATTTGARACTGAATGTTAGGTCAATATCATCATATTACTCCAGCGGAAATTCTGTAGAAAGAATATTTGAAATGAAAAACAAGCTTTTTTACAATCCTGGTGATTATATTCATTCATCTTAACTGGAACTCTTTTAAGGCAGGAGGGTAATCGCTGAGCCATCTACGAGTAGTTTTACAGGCACCAAACGCCACACCCTACGAGTTACGAGCGGCGGTTATTCTAACCTCTATGATTTTCAATCGCAAAGTGGTTCGCGCTTAATTTCACGTGTCTCAATTCACCGACRGCGGCACACTTCCAATTGACCAGTATTTACCTTTTCACAGCTCCGCTTTCCGCATAGATTCGTGCAAACACCCCGAGTTGATAGCCAGAAAGCCGTTGCCGGCTTGTAATGCAATACGGGTTGCAAGTAGCACGCTGCAATGGCGAAGGCGTACGAAAACAAAACTAGAAATACCAGACTAATTAGATTAAATGCTATTTTTCGTGTCAAGTTCTACAAAACAGAAATTATTTGAGTGCATTGCAAAGTGAATTCGTTTCAGTACGAGATGGACTTTACTTAGCGACGCGCGCGTTCAAACCACACACACTGCTCAGACCAATTATTAATGAGCTCCAGTTAGTTGTTATATAAATATCCAATAAATTTGGAAACACGCTAAATTATAATGAATAATAACGAATTTTGCTTCGATGTGCAACGGAAATCCTACGAATACGAACAGAGTTACGAAAACGACTCGAAACTAAGTCCGGACACTTACGAAAGCGCGAGTGAAAATTTACTCACCGATTATGAAGTTGTGAGCAACGAGGAGGCGGACGACGACGACACCGCTGAAGTCGCATATCGAAAGTTACGACGCGAAAAGACGGAAAGTGCGGTTCTAACCAAGAATTCACCGCGTCACGCAAGTGGCGAACGCGCTGAACTCTGTAAATTGCACCTGAGTTTGAGCGCAGAAAAAATATCGTTAAAATCACAGTCGGAGAAAATCGATAAATCGAACGCGTCGCTGGCAACGGAAATTGCGCAGCAAAAAGAAAGCGCAARCGGACGCGAGCGTTGTGGACGTGGGGCGAAATCGACTAGCGCAAGTGGGTTTTGTCCGCGGCACAGACGCCAACAACCACAGACGCAGCAACAGTTGGAGAAGCATAAGCCAAAGCAATATGCGCCGATTAATTTCACCATAGTGCCAATTAATGTGGCGACGCAGAGGCGTGTTAACGAGCGAAACTACGAAAATGGGCGTGATTTGCCGGAAATTGTGCTGACATCCTYCGAGCAGCAACAGCAACAAGCGCCAAAGCAACAAGGCTTCACAACTGGAAAAGTGCCAACGYCGCCCGGTTTCGAAGCGCCTGCCACGTCTAAGCGTGGTACAACGCCGAAAGGCGGCAATTCAACATATTTGCAGCAAAAGGAACCACAACAACAATACCGACAATCACAACAATATCGCAGTGCAATGTTGTCGACAGCGGAAATAGCAGTCCCACCACCTTTACCGCCGCCACCGCCATCGCCTGCACCCTCCCCAACAACATCCGCTACAGCAACCAAAGCAAAGAAAGTCACCAGATTTTCSCGTGCGCCCGAATTCGCCAACAATCACTTTGAGCTGCTACCAGCTGCAAAGCTCACCCCCACCGCCGACACGGCGGCTGTTSCAMCCGCGTTGCCAACAAAAAAGCTACCGGATGCYGAGGATACGAGCATAAGCGAGATTAATTCGCAGCCAGGCAGCTCTACTTCACCGGAATCTTTAATGGATAATGTGCTAAGCGCTGCGTCATCGGTCTCCGTGCGCAGCAGTAGTCTGAGCAGCGCTGGCGGCGGCAGCGGTAGTGGCGGCAGTGAAATTCTAAAATTTCTCAATGTCACACAAAGCGRAAGCTGCACGCGTAATGTGCCACATGTTGCTGTGGCAGCCGTGGCCATAGAACAACAGCAACAACCACAGGCACATCAGCAACATGTCGTTGCGCAGACAAAGGAATTGTACGATAATCGCTCATTGAACTTTAAATCGCCCGTTACGAGAGGCTTGTCGCCGTTAATGACAATAACGGCGGTAAAGCAAGCCACAACAGCGGCACTCACACCCGTGCCACCAACGCCAACCGCAAYAACACCGTTACAACTGTTGTCGCCRKCGCGCACTCTGACGCCCTCTCCATCCACGGTGTTAGCATTGGGTGGCGGAGCGTCGTCAGCGCGTTCGGSTGAGACGCGTGYGCTGCAACCAACCGAACTAATCGAGGCGTCAGCAAATCGYTCAAGGTGCGTTAGACCGTATACACTTCAGTGGGTTTTCGTATGCGTTCGGTCAGGGTCGCAGGGAAATAGGGAAATTAGAATTATACATACACATACATATGTATATGTCAAATAAGAGTACAAGATAATAGCATGAAACGGAGGTAAAACAAATTGAAAATAAACAAAAGAAAACAGTGTTTTACTTGGAAACACTAAACGACTTTTTTGCGGCGATACTGAGCCGAAGATCCAGTTAGTCTCACTGCGCTTTTAATCGTACTATACAGTTGTTTTTAGTTTTTTTTTTTAACAAAACTAGAATCTTAAAGTCCTTCATTTACTTTGTYTTATCCAGAAGTCCATCGCCAAGTTCCGGCATCTTGATTCGCGTTACTCCGGATCCCTCTTTATTTCCCGATGATTTAAAATGTCGCATCTGCAGTGAAATATTTCGTGACCCACGCACCTTGAATTGTTTACATTCCTTTTGTTTCCAATGCCTGGTTGATGAAAATTTCAAACAAGACTCCAGCATACCATTTTGGTCGCAACCTGGCGCCGAGGAYCATGATTGGAAGGGTAAGTGGAATACTTTTTTTTTTGAGTTCTTTAGACATTTTTTGTTAAATAATTATCAATGAATTCCAGCCCTAACTCAGTAAATAAGTCCAATCCAAGAGTTTAAATCTAGCGTTACGTGTATATCATAGTGAAAACTATGATTCCATCGGGCCGCATTTTCAGCCAGCTTAGAATGAAGACCTGMACAATTTTAATTATTCGAAGCTCTTTTGAATTGAACCGGATATACATCTATCTCATACCAAGCTCTTTAAAAACCTGAACACCTGAACAATGTAGGACTAAATAAATATTCGAAGTATTTCCTTTTAATGCAACATCCGCATAGCTTACMAGTTTCATAAACTAATAAAAGATAAAGTAAATATTGATATATGCAARCAAATATACCAACTTCGGAGTTTGTCAGCGCAGCTTGCACCTGCTTCTATTGGGCATTTTATACGCTTCTTAGTAGGTAGCCGCGTATCTAGCTTTCACTGGATCATTGACCTTAAAARTAGGTCATTCGTTGGCAGATWCATTACTKKCAGCTCCACYTTTGGCATCACCATCCCTTCCSTTCTTTGTAAACATACTTKGASTACCGAGTTTGGTTCTAGCTGSCGCTGGTGTTGTTGGCTTCCTGGAGCTACGCTTATATTCAGCTCCAAGTTTAATGTTATCCCTTGCACCTAGACCAAGCTCTTGTCTTTGTAATGACTACTTTAAGCTTTTTACAAATGCAGCTCTCTTCTTGGAGCAACTAGTTTCCTGCTGATTCTCCACAGGAGTCGCATAACACCATGATGCAGCTCTTTTTTGTATATCCAACCGAAGTAAGACTTCTTATTTTAATGCTGTGCTATTAAGGAGGAACGGACTCCCAACAAAGGAGTCAAAGTTTTGCTAGACACCTCTCAACTGCAACAGAAGCGAATTGTTGCCAGTTAGTCTTCCCATCGTCGAGATGTGGTATGTATAACCAGTCGACGATACTCTCGTGGAGGGTTTGGCGGAAGTTTATCGCAGATCAATAAATGTTATGTAAAAATGTCTGTAACATAGTTAGCACTTGCTGATAAAATTTCAAAAACCTGTTAAACTTCGCGGAGGTTCYTCTCTGGTCTTCTGTAAGGGAATTAACAGCTGTTTTTGTGGCATAACTGTAGCGAATATAATACCGGAGATGGTCATTTTAGGTTATAAAAAATTTTCCTTTCAACTCACACAATTTTATTTTATTTTTAACTGTTATTTTATTATTTAAATTTACTTATTTTTAGTCGCGCTACACTATTTAAAGCTATTGATATATGCTTGTATTTATATGGTATATAGTAAAGTACTTACATATGTATGTATGTATATGTATATAAGAGTATAAATGAAGTTATTAGTATTTGAGTTAATAGAGTAATAAAATTTGAAACTCTACGTTATTTTTTATTTCTCGTAGACATAATTATAGTGCTGTTATATGCTTAACAGCAGAGTAGCTTTAGATTTCCTTAAATAATTGATTGAATTTGAAAAAGGTCCACTTTGTGGCTCAAACTTTCTTGTAACAAGTGATTTCACTAAACTATTTCTCGACTTTTTAATATTAGCTTAGTAATATTGCGATTTTATGTARAATATTAGAAGAATATATCTTTTATATATAAGTAATATCTATTAGGTATTATGTAATATAAGAGTAGCTAATACAATTGGCAATTATTGGAGTTGATTTAACAAATTTCGTCTTATGTAATATAAATACGTGAGTATTTAAGTATAATTTTAAAGTATGCAATAGCTTTATTTAGCTGTCTACGAATCGCCAGAAATTTAAAGTRTGGCGAATCGAACAAACAGCTGAATTACTTATAGATTCTTGAAATATTCGCATACCAACTTGTATTCAGTTTAATTATAAATTTTATGTCTTAACATGAGAGCTTAATGAGCAGCGTAGTGGCGAATCGAAGACGGCTATTACGAGTGTGTGCTAGAGTATTTGGTATGCAGAAAATTTGATTATCTGAGAATATGTCCGGCTATTAGACGCTTAGAGGTCATTTTATGTTAAAGAAAAATGAATACCTATATGTGAGAAAAGTGAAGTTCCCACCGCTATAAGCCTTCATAAAGCCTATAATTTTGGGTTCTAACTATATTGTTCATCTCAACTATGACCACTGTCATAAAAAATCCGTCCTAAATCCTAATTTAGTATTCTTAATACTAAAATTAAACAGATCAAATTATGTATTCAATGAACGATTTTRGTAGACAGATTATCTGAAAGACATCCCAATTTTGCTTGGCTCAGTTCTACTTTGGCTTTTTCTCCAAAGATAAGTAGAAGCTATCAAAAAGATCCGCCATATATTGCTCAAAGATCAGTAGAAACTTCTGAGCTCAGTCATACTGCACGGAAAATAAGGAATGTGAAAACCCAAGCTAACTGTGGCTAAATTTCAGTTATAGACGTTTGAATCAACGGTTAGATTCCTAAAATTTACCTTTTACCTGCCTACATAAAGATACAGATTTTTAGAGTAATAATAAAGCCTCATAGTTCAAAAGGCTAAATGGTGGAAGCTCTCACCACTTTTATGGATTATATTTGTCATTAACCCGGCATAGAAGAGCGATTGTGTCGTTTTTAAAGATTTAGTGAATCTCGAGGAGGCAATCATAATGGAAATAAAGGAATCGTTTCTTCCAAAGTTCGCTGAGAAGTTTATTGTTACTCTATGGAACATACTGCATGTTACGTCGAAATCTTAAACTTTTTTCACGATTTAAAAGAGTGATATTGTGAGTGATTTGAGGAAGTTTTTCGGCAAAATATATATTCAACTGACATTGATTGATTGACGGACGATCCGCGACCTTAGATACATATATTGTGTCCTCTCCTAAATCACAAAGACTCATCGAGCCCCAGCATATTGATAAAGTCCAATATGCTGCTGGGTGCTAGCGAAGCGATGTGATCCCTATTTGGAAACATGGATCCAAGGGTCTTCTCATCTGACATTGAAATAAGGTTTATATATGTATATATATTGATACAATATATGTATAAACCAGTTATATGAAAAGGGGTCAGCAAAAAGGGTGGAATAGATTAAATCTCCACTATCCGTCATCTACAATTCTGTTTGGCTTGTGTCACGTTTTTAAAAGGTTAAAATTAGGAAAAAATATTATTAACCGTTAACAACCTAGGACACCACTCCCTTGAGATCTTTTTAAGGATCCCTAGCACACTTACTAAGACTACCTACTGTTATTAATAATTTTTTTAAGTATGTATATGGAGTATATAAATATTAAGTATACTAGTTATTAATATATTTAATATGCATATTTTAGTATAAATATAAAGTTTCTAATGCACAGCGAAATGTTTAATGGCGTCGGCCAATTTAATATGACTTCATTTTATAAGTTATTGTTTTTATATATTTTATATAGGTATATATCTCAATTAATTTCGAAGAAAGTAATATGATCATTGAACTTTTGTTGTTGTTGCCGTAGTTGCAGATAGTTTACAGAGCTTACATTTAAGCAAAGTTGTAATTTTTACAATTAATTTTAGATTTTTAAAATGTTTTTTATATTTTTTGTTTATTTTTAGATTTCTGATATTTGATTTTAATAATTTTTTATTTGAATGTACATATTATATAATTTTTTTATTCGTATTTTTTATTCGTTTTTTTATTCGTTTTTTGTAATATTATTTAATAATTATTAATTAACTATTTATTATGCTTTTAAAGTTTTTTAKCGTTTTCTTTTTTTATATATATTTTGTCCTCTTTCCGATTTTTTTTTTATCC
Organism: Bactrocera latifrons; assembly: GCF_001853355.1. Classification (NCBI taxonomy): domain Eukaryota; kingdom Metazoa; phylum Arthropoda; class Insecta; order Diptera; family Tephritidae; genus Bactrocera; species Bactrocera latifrons. The sequence continues at coordinate 1,658,329 of NW_017535963.1, read as the reverse complement.
AACTGGCATTCAACAAATTGTATTATTCAAGAATTCATAACAACTTGGCTGACCGAGAACAGCAACAGCGGCCGCCTCATGACGCGTCTTTAAGAAATTACCCACCCAATGTGTCGTCAAATCGATATACTTAGTTTTCGCCCCAGGATTGTAGTCTAGAAATCCTGCTTTCGGTATGACCTCCTCGATTTGACTGCCATCCGGCCAGTTATTGTAGCTGGCGATGTTAATGAAACCCACGTGGTTGAGTATGGCTGTGCGCCAAGCGACGCCATAATACTGTAAGCATGAAGAAAAGAAGCAGCGTTATTCAGTTGTAATTATTTTTCTACAATCTTTTTATTTATACCAAATATATTCCTAACCACTTACCCTGCCATTGCTGCGATGCCTTTGTATATCACCGTGTCGTGGGAATTTATTGCGTTCCGCGAAACCTGGTCCAACTGTTGGCACAAATAACATTTTGTATGTTAAAGCGAAGGATTTTAAATATGACCAATTCTTCCAGGTGCTCGCAAATGTGGCGCCATTACTTGGTAATTTATTGTAGAAGCCTTCGAAGCAGAGTCGTCGCATGATATCCACATGGTTTTTGAGGCTGTGGTGAAGAAACAAATATTCAATCTTTAGTTTCGTTTTTCTATTGCTTAAACGGTCGAATCGTTCCAAGTCAGAGATCCTGCCTTTGGAACCTAATTTATATATTATGTGCAATTAAAGAACTTTTCGGGCTCTCTGAAAAAGAGTTGGAAGTATTATATTTGGAAAATACGAATTTCAATATCCGAGTCTAAATTCATAAATTTAATGTGAAAGCGCAGTAAATATTTGGCACTTTCTTGTTCAGCCATATATTCTTTGTCCAATTTAGAGAAACGAAAATTGAGGTGTAGTTTTCAAACCCAAAAGTTTAGCCGTTAATACAGTAGACGACAGATGCTGTATGGTGCCAGAAGACTTTCATGGCTCAAATTAATTCTTGATTCTCCGAAAATGATTCCTTTGGTTATCAAATAACCTCGACAGATTATTTCCACACTTCTGCTCATGGAGCAGATTGTTTTAAAGTATTTTGTACTCACATTTGTCCTATTCATTCTTAAAATATTTCTGTTGAAATTGAGAGTCCACTAAAAGAAGTCAAATACTGAAATTTTGTGGCTGAATTTGTTATAGTCAAGCAACGAAGTCGAACCCTGGATTATTCTATATATCTTCCACTACAACTACCACTTTTTCAGAAGATCCTTCACTATCGTATAACTAAGAATTCCTTCGACAAAAATTYGAGGATTACTAAATTATAATTTATAAGCCATACCGGACGTTACCGGATGCATTAAGTGCATAACTGAACCGAAATTCATGGGGTTCGAAACTTAACTCTGGAAAATTTTATAATTAAGATAGAGGTTTTTTTATAGTGGTCAGTCAAGAACTACACAATCCTCGTACCAAAAAACTTTATACTCGTGTCTTAAAATGTATGGGGTCCACCAACTTCTGTTAATGTTGAGTACTACAAATGAGAAAATTACCACTCCCAAAACTTTAGCACAGATCAAAACCTTTGATTCTAAATTTATTATCAATAAGTGTTGTCACTAACAGYTTCTTATTATCACCAAACGACTTTTCATTTAAAAATATCCCGAACTTACCGAATATGTCCAATAAAGTAGGCATCGAAAATGCGCCTCAACGTCTCCGGATGCGTTTGACACAAAGCACGACCTGCGGGCGTTTCACTCAACTTATAAGCGTTGCTTACATAAATCACTGGCACCAAGCGCTTACGCGTCAACGAATAAACACGATAGAAACTCTCGGCGGTGGCGTAACGACGCACCGCCTCCAATTGCTGCTGCAAAAACTCCACGCTCTGATTGCCCGCCACACTGATCTCAAAGGTAATGCTCAAATTATAGCTGGGCGCCAGTTCCAACAGCTGACGATAGAGTTCCACCTCGCCCGCTTTGCCGCTACAGCTGAGTATGAGCACACCAATGCCGCAATTGTGTATGTTATCGAAATGCTTTTGCAGCAAACTGGTTGTGGGCTTGTACAAACCCAAAGCCGGATAGAATGCGGTGTTAAGTATACGCACTGGCTTCACCGTCGTGGTCGTAGTTGTTGGCGATGTTACACCTGAAGTTGGTGATGATAATGCTGATGATTGGACGGCGTCGGAAACATCGTTCAGCAACTCTTTGGCGGCGCCACGCAGCTGTAACTGTGGTGAGACCAGCTGCGGCTTCTTTGTCTTATACCAGGCGACAGGCGCGCTGTAGAAGATATGCACACCCGTCGTGACGGCATCCAGCTTGGTGCGTTCCTCACCCGCATCGATGGCATTACGCTGCTGTTCTTGGCGCAGCTGCTGCACACGCTCCTGTGCTATGCGCGCCTTCACCTTATGCTCGTCATACTTCTCGGGCACAATAACACCATTTTGGCGCGGCGATTTCAATGGTGGCTGCTCCAAGCGGCCGTCTTGACTGCCCACACCGCCGACAGCACCGCCGCCACCGCCATAGATGCGCGCTATGAAGCGTTCGTCGAGCACGCGTTCAGTGGAGCTCACATTCGGCGAGATGTTCAATATGACCACAGTAATCACAATCAGCGCTATGACCATGAGCAGAAAGAGTATTTTCAACTTTCGTCGATTTTTGACATATTTTTTCAGTAGCATTTTGTAGCTGCGCTTGCAATTGATGCAGCATTTTACAGACGTTTAAGTTAGTGGCAACAGCAACGCAGGCCGTCCCGCGCGCGGACCGTGTGAACGACTGACAAAGACTGCGTTTGTGCCGTCGCCGACGTCCTTGCGGAGGACTATAAAATCACTAGATTGCGACGTTGAGTGCGTCGCGCGTGTGTGTGTGTGTGTGTGCCAAGTGCTTTTGTGTACTTAGCTGTGGAAGTATGTGTGAAGCACTCGAGCGTTTTATTTTCAATGCACAGCGTTCTGTTTTTTCATTTTTCAACTTGTTTTTTACCTTTTCGTACACATAATTATGCTTGTCTGCTTCCTCTTCTTTGTGTGCTACTTCTATTTTCGTATTTTAATGATTGCCTTTTTTTACTGCATTCCTTTTTAGCGCAAACACCCCTGCTAGGCTTAATAGCTATATCGTTGTTCGTATATATGCGTGCTGTGTGTGGCTGTGTTGGTGTGTACCATGTGCTTCCTGTTTACGCTTTTGCCGTGAGTGAATGCTTTCATACCACTGCCGGTGGACCATTGTTTACATGCAGTGCGCATGCGTGCTTCCAGCCATGAAAATAAGTTCAAGAGAGCAGAGGAAAGAGTGTAAATAATCGCTTAACTGTCATAAGTACTTTAGAGGAAAATGACAAGCGGTRACTGTTATAAAATGCTGTTCAATAAGTTCCGTGTATAAAGAAGAATCCTCAGCTAAAAATTTGAAAATGTTTTTTGGTCCAGACCTTTTCATCCATCCAGTGAAGTTTCGTTCATTAGGCCCTAAAATGGTAATTTGGTTAGACAATTGTATACAGGAGCTAGAGCTCAGATCAGGAATGTTTCTAATATTGATATCAGTTCCGTTMTAAAATCCAGTTCCTCATAAACCACTTTCTCACCGATAAAAATATCTTGCTGACGAAATTTGTCAAGAAAGAAGAAAAATATCAGAGATTCATATATCGGTTCAACAACGTGAACGAAGTCTAATTCATTATTGCTACGGTAACAGTCTAAAATCTAGAAGAAGTGGCCTKATAAAGGAGGCATTGCTGTTTTGTCTTTCAAGCTGTCCTTTTTTTAGTGTAAGCAACACTTTGTGACCGCGATCTAAGATCTACTGCGCCAGAGTAATATTCGGTTGTATATTAGAGCCATCATTTCGTACGATACTTAAACTGATTTTGCGACAGAGGAAAAATTTCTAAAGAAATGAAAACTCAACGCATAAAGTCATCTCTCATCGTCGCCTCCATTCGCATTACTTCCTTAACTAATTAGCTGAAGGAGCTCCCATTAATTAGAGAATGCTTGGAATGTTACTTTAAGACTAGAAACCGCTTGTTTTAAGATGGACGTTTGTTTAGATTTCATTTGCGGCGTTTTTTACGTATCGGGTATCAAACCCATCGCACAACCCTGAGAGATGGTTTGCCTTCTCACTTTAGCTCGTCTTCAAAAGCATGTTTTATGGTTACCCAGAGGATATTTTTTCTAAGACCGGAAGCCGTGAGCTTGAACTATATGAACTTGCGTGAACTTCTACACATGACTCCATCTTCGTGTATATATCGCATTGGTTTCTCTACAACTCTTAGCTCTAAATCTCTTAGCCTTTGGTACGTATTTTTTCAAATTTCCGACTCCAACGTTTAGATTATGAGAGGACTTCTAATAAAAAATTTTACATTTATTGCCTTAGTTACTACTTAATGCATATATTACTTTCTTAAAGCCACCAACAAGTCCAACTGTAGCGCGCAATCGTCTTCACCGGAGATGTCAGTGCGCAGCGGTTCCACCTCACCTTCGCGAACACGACAGTCGTCATTCAGCTTTAGACGTAAGAAATCGCTCGAACGGATTTTGCTGAAAGTAAGGGTGGGTAAAGCAACAATAACAATAAATTTAAAAAAAACATATTAAAATATCCATACAACAGTCAAAATCGGACGGCAAGAGCTCGGAGAGCTCCACATCGCTGCGTTTGAGCGCTCCGCCCGAAGAGCGTCTACGCTACATCAGTTGTAAGATTTGCAAATATGCAACCGTAATACCGTTAGGTGGCATACGTCAATTACCACAGAATTTTCTGCTCGTACGCAAGATCGAGACCATACAACAGGAGCTRGGCGATGAAGTGATAACAAAGGTTTGGTGCAGCCTCTGCTTCGAGGAAACCAATGTGAGTGGAAGAGTGTGTATTAAAAGTTATTTTAAGTTTTAGAAGAGTCTTCCAGGCGATCTACCATTGTGTTAGCTGCACGCTGAATCTGTGCTCGCTCTGCCGAGATTCACATGAACGGCAGCGCAACACAGCTAACCATAGTATACGGAATATAATGGAGTTGAGACGTGCGCGTAAAAAGCAACAAACTCTGCTGGATGATAAAACGAAATTTACGCTGAAATGTGGCATGCATCCGGGTTTTGAAATGAAGGCCTTCTGCAACAGCTGTTTGCAGGTGAGTGTGAGAAGCATAAATGCGCCTAGACTTTTTCTTATACGCGTCCGTTCTTCTTCTGAAGATCGCTTGCGCCGATTGCCTGYTGCTCCTACACAAAGGCCACAAACATGAGTCGATACCAAAAGCTTTTGTAAATTACTCTAAATTACTATACGACGCTGTGAATCATACGCGTCCGCTCTGCAGCTATGCCGAACATTCGGTCGAGCGCATGAACGATATATCCAAGCATATAAATAAGAAATGTGATGACATACAAGCGCAGATAGAGGTCTTCATACGGCAGTACCTCGACGCTATCGAAGTGCATCGGAAGACTTTGTTACAGCAAGTGCATCGTGCACGCGAGACCAAAGTGGAAATGATACTTGAGCAGCAGTTGGATTTAGGTGAGTGCTGAGAGTTATTTCTGTTCTTACTTATTTCTTTTTTGTTATAGAAAAACGCAATAACGAGTCCAAGGAGGCTTTGCTCTTCGCTCAGGAACTCACCGAATGYGGTTCCCATGTTGAAGTGCTTTCTTTTCTCAACATTTTGCTTAAGCGTTTCGAATACTGTCAACAATTCAAAATGCCCACCGAACCAAAGGTAAGGAATGTCTCATAYACCCTGACAAATATTTATAACAAGGTAAGCAATGAGCTTCGATGACCGCATCTTTATTTTTTGGCTGCCATTTTTATTTAATGATTCATAAGGCTAGATCGCAGATTCAACTGAAAATTTGAGAAAAATAAATTCCGGACTGAAAGCTGGTGGGAATTCGCTTGTCTTATTGTAGGTTACTATTCAAAAGCTGAATTATGTCAGCTCAGAAATTTAATTRTTGTTATTTTAGCAGCAGAAAATATTTCACAAATATGAAARAATTCAGAATKRMMRKYCYTKRKYCSKTWWWAAWYCSGGKYCMWTYSGGKKKTKRAAAWYCSGSCSKKGKYSRMAWKRAMMWKRRSSSMWTTYYYMAARKCMTYCTTTCCCGACATAAATCGTCTCTAGTTATGTGTTATCTGAAGGATAGACGCTCTTTTTGTAAGACAAACGTTAAAGCACAGAGTCTTGGACTTTCTTACCGATATTCTAGCAATATATGAAGACTTGTCCCTCATCAGGATATTGTCAACCGTAGTCTACCTTCCCTTATTTGCTGTGTTAGTCCGCGGTACCAAATATGATCTCGATATCATGATTTTGCTTTAGTATACAAGTAAGATTTTCTGACCTTCTCTCTTCCTATTACAGTTTGCGGATACTCTACAATTCCTACCACATATCCGCGCACCTCCGATGAAAGCCCAAAACGACATACCACTCTTTGGCATTATTACAATGCAAACTGTTGAGCCTTCATTGTGCACGCTGCAATGGGAGGGTGAGCAAACGAGATTTCCACAACTTGTACTTCATAACCCTGTTACGACTTTCAGGCTTTACCCAATTACGTCTACATAAACGTGTAGAACTTCTGCTGCAGTCACGTGACACTGATGGTGCGGGCCTATGCCATGGTGGCTTACAAATACAGACTTTACTTAAGTACAAAGAAACGAGTTCAAAATTTTTACCAGTGGAGGTAAGAGAAAATAAAGTGAATGTGCGAGAAGCATATAAATTGTTTTATTCCTTGTCTTACACAGATCGCCGATAATCGCGACGGCACTTATGGCATCGGCTTTACACCCGACGCTGAAGGGACCCTAGTGCTGCAAATAATTATTAATGATAAGCCCATCAAGGTAATTATTTTSTATGTGATTTTCAAAATCAGACTTGGAGTCTTTCAAACTTACTTAAGTAGTTCSTCTAAAATCAACTCTTTCGTTTTCAGGGCAGTCCCTTCACATTCCTCGCACGCAATGCACGCCCGCACAGTGGCATCTATCATTGCTGTACCTTCTGTTCCAGTAAGGGTAATAAGTTGGTGAAATGTTCCTGTGAAGGGCGCATGCCTGGTTACAATGGCTGTGGGCATGGTCATGCCGGTCACCCAGGTAGTCGTCATTGGTCGTGTTGTGGTAATATTATAGAGATTTCCGAATGTAATATAGCAAATAAGTTGATGAACTCATGAGTCTATTTCAAAGTAAGCAAGTATCATAAATATTTAAAAGCGAAGTTGAAATAAATTCAAGAAATGGATTGCAAAAAACTGAGTGGTAAAGTATATATACCATAATATTATTTCGCTTATGTGGCCTCTGGAAAAATGCTAAATGAAGTATTAGTAACTACAAATTCCCATCAGCTAACCTTCCAAATTACTACACTAGCAATATTATTTGCGATAAGAAACTTGAAATTAAGGTTAAGTTTGTGGTTGTGATAGCAGCTGAAAACATTCCCTAAATATTGTTCTAAGGAACGAGGTCGAGTTGAAAGTTCTTGATCGGGTACAAAACCGACCACTTAMACATACCAAAATGATTCATTTGTGTTTGAAGCTATGAAATAATTATTGCGTTCACTCTGTGGTTCATTGCAATTCTCAGAATATTTACAGAACAACATATGCGTGAACAAAGGCGTCTTATCTTTAATACCGACATGTAATCTACTGTTCACCTATATTATAGGAATTATAACGATTGATTATTTTCTTATCTTTATCAAAATTTTCTAAGATACGGGGAACATTATATCTTCGTTTAAAATTTCTTTCAGTGTTTAACACCAAAATAAGTGACTGGCATACCTAAATAAAAGCGTTGAAATCGACGCGGCATCCTTAAATAAACCGACAAATTMTCACTTAAATGTTAAAATTCGTATAAAATAAATGAATTGCAAACGAATTATTTTAGTAATACTTTTTATATCAATTTGTACAATTGAARCAACGCAGCGCTGAAAACAAATGGACGCTTTGCTTTCATTGCATTTCTCTATTAAAATGGCGACTGTTGCTTGGCGAAGCGTAAAATGTTGATATTTGCCCAATATTTTGCTTGCTTTCGGGTCAAAAATTCAAAAATACTCATAAAAAGCGTATTTCAAACTTGTCTGTCAAAACAAATTTCTGATGTAAAGCGTAGCAAAAGTTCTGTGTAAATTGGCTATAAGTGAGTATATTAGTAATACGCTGAGAGTTGGATAATAAAAGAGCATATCATTGGTATCTTAAAATTGAGCATATTTTGAAATGCRAAAGAGGTAGCCGTAATAAATATTCTCAATACTACTCACCACGCAAAATAATTTTACCCACAAAACTATGCATACCTATGTGCAAACATATGTAAGTAAATATTGTTTATACTCAAAACAAAAGAGGCAGGTACTGCTGTTAGTAGAGTACAAGCAACGGAAGTGAGCGGTTGTGTGTAACGCGAAAGACTGTGAGTTCACGTGCCTACCTACGGAAACTGTTTACGAAACACAAGAAAGCGCTGCTGAWTTATTACTTTTATTGATTTTTAACTCGAAACTCATAAATTATAACAAATTAAATGCACGAAAATCTACAATTTATGTGTCGGTGATTATGTAAACGTCAAGTAAGCAAGCAAAACAAAGAAAAAGTGTGGAAAAACAGAAAGTACAATTGTGTCAAAAGACGCCAAATTCTCTTTACAWGCAGGCATTTGTGTGTACACAGTTGTGTTCGAAGTGACAGCGCTGCTATTATATTTTAGTAATGTTACAGTAACAATCACTATTATCAGTTCTCGAATTTAGTCATAAATAGTTTTATCTTGAGGCGTGTTGATAATACTGTGTCTATTTAAATTRAATAGATTTCTGCTACAGTAAGCGYTTGATCTCTAAAAATAGTGTGCAAAAGTGACGATTGGTTTCTTTCAGTGCTGTTTCTATTCTTTGTGTGTCGCTCAATTAATTAAATAACTCAAAATGCTTGAGAAGGTGTTTTTAGAGATTTTTAAAAATGGATTTCATACTTTTAATTTTGCTTGTATTTTTAATAATTTCTTTTTATGTTTGTTTATGTTCGATTCCATTGTTGTTGTTGTTGTTGTTGTTGTAACGGTAGAATTCTTCGATTCCATTCTTGTCTATTGGTTTGTAAAGGCAGTGATTCGTTCCAATGGTTTTGAAGACTAACTTTCATAGTGATTTGCCTAACTTGCCACGATTACGAAGAAGAACATTGTAAACAGCATAAGAAGAACTATAAGAAATTACCAGTTAGTTTTCAGAACTGTAGTTATGTAAACAAATCTCCRTATCCACTCACTTCCGTATCTGCTCACTTCCGTTTAGATAGACGAGTCTAACATTTAAATTGCAGTAGATATGTTCAGAACACAGAAAATCTCCACAAAAGCCACTACTATAGTATATGTACTTTAATTCTTCGTTCGCAAAATATTCATCTGATTACATGATCAAACTTTGGCTGGATAAATCGTCTAGATTTTGATAAATCGTCTAGATTTTGCTCATTGCCCGTGGTTAGCATCCGCCATCTTGTTGTCTATCGCTAAAGTTTAATGTTTTGTCAGTAAAGCAAGCCTTGAAGTTTGACAACTAGGATCTCTTATGTTTGATGTGGGCTAGATCAGAGCACACGTAGAAAAGGGAGCAATATATAATATAAGCGGTCTGACAGGATCGTATTTACATAATTCTCTCATCAATTTGTCAACTTTCTTCGCAATTCCTGTGGTCAGAAACTGAGCAATGCTATATCGTTTTCACATCAACTTATCAAATCACGAAACTTTCTTTTTATATCCCGAACAACGTGTATTAAGTTTTCCAAGTTGTAACACCCAAAAGCAAGCACCGAAGTTTAAAATGTCGACCTATCAAAATACCTACAAGCCAAAAATTCGTTTTGCTGAAGCACAGAAGGAGAGTTCTTCTGATTAAGGGTTATGATCCTAAGCGTTCGTGGGCAGAGGCCACCATTTAAAAAAAAATTGCTTTTAATTCGGCTAGGTTAGGTTTAACTGGTGGGCAATAAGCCACGCTTAGACTAGTTTTAGCCCTTGCGATACCAGATGGAGTTCAGTTCCTACGTCCAAGAGATGAAGTCGCCCTTTAGGATTTTTTTTAGTTACTCAACTAAAATCCACAAATTTAGTATTCAGTTAGTGGTGYTTTCCACTTTGAGATCTARKAACCATATTAACCACTATTTTCTTAAGTGTAGTACCTTATTTTAAAATTTCTTCTGTCCATGTTCGGCTATCTCTCGGTCTGGTATACCCGAACTAGTCACTAAATTTTTGATGGAAAATGTTCAAATAGACGAGATATCTTCATAAAATTAAATTTAAGAGAAAGCTRCATTCTTCTTCTTCTCTATTKGTGTAGACACCGCCATTATAGCCAAGTTAACAACGGCGCGTCAGTCGTTTCTTCTATTCGCTACGTGGCGCCAATTGGATATTCCAAGCGAAGCRAAGTCCTTCTCCACCTGGTCCTTCCAACAGAGTGGAGGTCTTCCTCTTTGTCGAATACATTCAGAGCTGGAGTGTTTTCGTTCATTCGGACAACATGAGCTAGCCAGCGTGTTTAACTACATTCCCCGAACATATTATTCAATCTTAGAGATCAGTCAAGATTAAAAACTTTTTATACCCATTTATGCTATAAAAATACACCTGTGAAAGGTACTTTGTTTACTTATACTTTCATTTCAATTTGAAAGGTATGCCGACCGGCCGACATTTAAGGCAAAGCCAATGAGCCGCCTCAAAGAACTTACGCAAATCTACACTTAATCGCCATGAGAGCATCAGGGCTTGTTAAAATTTTATTTAAAAAGCCCAATTAAAGTGAAAGCTTGTTGGCGATAACAGATCTGTCACGTTTCAATTAAGTTAAAAGCATAGAGGCCTACAACAACAACACAAGTTATATGTATTAAGTTGCAATTAATATTTGCAGGCAATCCGCAAACGCCACGCCATTCCCCAAAGGCACTAACAACAATTKGCAACGTGTTTAACATGTGTAATGCTGAAAACTGATCTGTAATCTCAAATAAACTTCGAAAAAAATTTAAAAAAAAAAATGCAATAACAATTTAGACACGTCGTTCCTGCCCAGCAATTCAACAGCTTTGGAGACTCTGCTGTTTTTTTTTTTTTTTGTTTTTACGGTAGGCATATAGCGTAGCACGTCCGCACATTTGCTGTTTAAAGTCACCAAATGTTGCTTTGCACTTTACTCGTCATATTTCCTTGTTTTTCTGCTTTTATTTTTAATTTTTGTTTTGGTTTATAATCGAAAAGGTCTCGGCAAAGCAGCTAACCGCCATCAATCACAGCCACGAAAAAACTCTCACTTACGCATGCGCGCGCATTTCGCTTACGCTCCAGTCATTTGAATGAATGCAATATGCCGCTAAACGCTTACCCACTGGCCATTTGCGTGCGTTGCGTWCCGAAGTGGGAACGTGAATTTCTCTACCACGTTTAAGCGAAGCTTCCGTTTCGGTTTTGCTTTGCCAATTGCATAAGAAAGTAGAATAAGGCATAAAAAGTTGGCATTAAGACGAGCTTAATTGCTGGCATTTGGATACATAACTCCTTACATATTCGAAAAATTAATTTTTCTAAACTTTAGATTATGTCTTAAAAAGGGCTGGAATGAAAACCAAACCTTTCTAAAAGAAAACTGCTCTATCTTCCTTCAAACCAMGACATAATCATGCCTTAAGACACTTTTTCCACACTAAGAAACCGCGATACTAAATCTTCCATCAGACACTTTTTCACAAATCAATCTAAGAAATCGAGGTCTCACTATCACTATCGCGGCCTTCGTCTGATTGCGAATGCCAATAAACCTCAAATTGAGTAACCATCGCATGACTTCTTTTAGTAAATTATATCGAGGAAGGCCTGGTGTGTCAAAAGATGGATACCGTCTTATAGTATTCTGAAAATAAAGCATAGTTACATATGTAGCTTTAAGTGAATCAATTGTGATAATAAAAAGAAATTAAGTAGAATAGCATAAAATGTGTACAACGACGCAACAATATACAAGMGTCGTTCCAAGCTTCCTCAGGACCATTTCGATTATAGGTAAGAAACCAAGACTGTCTAATATTGGACTTCCTCAAAACCAAAATTAATGCTTTGTTTCGTAGTTATATTTTCACTAGTCAACTGTCATGCCAAGTCATTTCTCAATCAACTTACGGCGGTACCAACGACGACAACCGCAGCGCCGACCACCACACCCGCACCAACAATGCGCGATATAGTGATTGGACCCTGTCGTTGGGTGATCGGACGCAAATGCCCCGAYAAAGATGTRCGCTTCTACTTGTACACTCGGCGCAATCCACAGCAGCCTCAGTACTTGAACATCGACGAAACATTCGATAAGTCCAATTTGACCAACTCGAACTTTAATCCGCGCTATCAGACAAAGATCATCATACACGGCTATAATGCGGATATGTATATGAACACCTTGCAGCGCATGAAATATGGTGAGTGCGCCTTACTGGCAGAGTCTCAATATCTGAGTTCATTGGAATGCTTACTCGGCTTTGCCTCTGTTCTGTGTTTTTTTTTTTTTTTTCAGAATATTTAATGCGCGGCGAGTACAACATCATCTTTGTGGATTGGGCTGTGCTGGCKCCCGGTCCATGTTATGTCAACGTCGCACATAATATCAAGCATGTGGGTGCTTGTGTAGCCCAACTTGTGGAACGTATTTTGGAGACAGGCACTACCGATATGCATGYCATCGGCTTCTCGTTGGGCGCACAGTTGACGAATTATGTTGCGCGAAATTTGGGCTCATTTCAGTTGCCGAGGATAACAGGTTGGTACAAAACTGGCAGATGCTGACCCATCTTCAACTTCYTAAAATGTTCTTTTCTCGAAAACGATGAAACTACAAAATACTTTTGAATAATGCCTGTAAACGCATTTTCAGGTCTCGATCCGGCAATGCCGTTTTTCATCACCTCCGGCATCGATGATAAATTGGACCCCACTGACGCTGCTTTCGTCGACATAATACATACGAATGCCTTTGTACAGGGYAAAATAGAGCGTTGTGGACATGCGGACTTCTATATGAATGGTGGCATACTACAGCCCGGTTGCAATAAGGAAAATACAAGTGAGTATGCCATGCAACTATATTCAGACCATTCAAATTACGCACCTATATATTTTTTCACGCAGATCCATTTGCCTGCAGCCATCAGCGCGCTGTCGAATATTTTTCGGAATCSATACGTTCACGTAAAGGTTTCTGGGGTTGGGCTTGCAGCTCGTATATCTCATATTTGCTCAACATGTGTCCGCCCACAAATTATCTACTCGAAGCAGGCGAAAATATAAAGCTCAGCACAAAGGGTATGTTTCTAGTCGAGACTAATGATACAGCGCCGTACGCTTTAGGCAAATGGACGGACTTACCGACATTGGGTAAACAAAAGCCTACCAAGAACAATGGGGAAATCACGATAACGTTACCACGACCGTCGGGATTCCGTGATCCCTTGTTGCAGCAAGTGGATCAATGGAATAAATTGGGCTCACATTTTAATGGCATTGAACCCGAACCGACGCCGTTTTCACAAGATCCCAACGGCGATAATTGGACTTACTTTAGTGGCGCTGGCACTGGTGACATAACCGATACTTCGAAGACCGGAAACGAGCTAGCCGGCTCGGTRGAAGAGCAAAGTTTGGAGGATGTGCAGAAAGTGCATGAAACGCAAATTGAATGGCTGGAGTATCGACGAAATCTGACCAATGGCCATATAGAAAATAGTATATTTAAAGTGCCTCATATTGAAGGTGCAGAGTTTACTAGCAAGAAGCTTAGCAGACAGCCACGTGGAAATGAAATAAATGATAAGTTATAAAAGTGATTAAATGTTTAAAAATATAAATTATTTGAAAACTGAAGTGGATTTATTGAAAGTTTAAGGTGTGACGGTAGTAAGCCAGATGTCAATGGGGTTCGGCAATAGTTTTATTTCCGGAAAATATATTTTGAGCTGACGTAAATTTAAAAAGCGTATTGTTTTTATGGTTTACTGCTATAAAATCGTGTCGTTGTGGTTTTATGAAGCCGAAAGTATTCTAATTTTGAGATGGGTTTAAGCAAGATTTTTCGAAGGCTTTGTGTTTCGTTGAGGTAGTTCTAGTTTAACAAGGTGACAAAATCTGAGATACTGTGTGTATTCGTAAAGTTTGTACCACAGATTGAAGATTTTTAGTTGCGATCAAGTTAGGACAGTGACGAAATTAGATGCTGATAGAGAACAGAACTGAAATACTCGACAATGTAATCTGGTAATTACTTGATTTCGTTGTTTCTTTCAGTCCCATCGTCTTGAACGAACACAGAATAGGGTGCTTCCAACTATTTGGAGAATACTTTCTGCTGCTACAAATACAACAATAAAGCTTTTTTCCAAATTACAATACTCTGACCATTTTCCACTTATAATTCCAACTTTTAAAACTGTCCTAAAATTAAAAAGAAATTACAAAATTTAAAAAAAATTTAAAAAAAATTACAAAAAAATTAAAAAAATTAAAAAAAAATACAAAATAATTTAAAAAAATACAAAAAAATTTAAAAAAATACAAAATAATTTAAAAAATACAAAAAAATTAAAAAAAAATACAAAAAATTAAAAACATTTTTAAAAATTAAAAAAACATTAAATATTTTAAACACAATTGGAAAAAAATATTAAAAACTCAGGCTCTTTCGTTTTTGGAGTAATTTTTTTATTGGCGTCCCTTTCTTAATTTCAAACGAATTTTTGTTCAGTAAATCAATTAAATCTGAAATTACAATTTTATGTGAAATGTCAATAAATGTAAACAAATAGTTAAATACGCTCCTGCAATATGGGTAAAATTCTTAATACGTATACATACAGATATATTTGTGAAATGTTAAGCTTCCAATGACTTTGCTTCTTTTTAAAGGGTAATATAGCAGGAGGTTATTTTTGCTTTTAGTATACAAGTATATATATAAATAATGTGTAGATAAAACTATGCATAACGGCATGATGCACGCTAGAGAAGCTTACACATATGCATGTGCATCTTTGTGTTATTTAAAAATAAGCAGTTTAYTTTCTTATTGCGGCGGCAACGCCTCGCTTCGACTTTGCGGCGGCTTTGGGAGTTGCTGTGGGTGTGGGAACAGCAGGAGCAGGAGATTCGGAAGGCTCTTTTTTAATCGTCTTTTGTGTCGCCGCGCTCTCTGCGTCATTCATCGCATCAACAGCAGTTACTTCGTCTTCAGCCGGCTCCGGCTTCAGATCTTCATTATCGACTAGCATTGATTCTCTGGAGGGTTCCGGTGACGGTGTACTGCGTGCAGCGTCCGGATCATCATCCTCGATTGCATGCTCGGTCGATTTGTTTGTACTCTCTAATACGGCTAAATGATAGAGCGCCTTCTCTTCATCTGAAATGGGCACGGGCGCATTCGAGAGCGGATCACGACCGTTCAACGATTTCGGGAATGCAATAACATCACGCATTGAACGCGCACGGCATATAATGGCAATTAGACGATCAAGCCCCAGTGCGATGCCACCATGTGGTGGACAACCAGACTCCAATGCGTTCAATAGATGATTCAAATGCTCATGTGGAATYTTAAGGATTTGTTCAAGTACGAAATGTTGCATATCACGATCGTGTATACGTATTGAACCGCCACCGATTTCCTGTCCATTTAGTACTAAATCGTACGCTTGCGAACGCACCTTCTCCAATTGGTCATCTTTGGCATTCATGAAAACTTCCATATCGTCCGGGTGTGGTGCAGTGAACGGGTGATGTACACTCTCCAATTGATTCGTTTCTGGATTACGYTCAAACATTGGAAAATCGATTACCCAAAGGAATTTGTTCTCTTTACGCTCACGCTTCACATTTTCGGCATTGAAATTGTGATAGTCAAGGCGTATGCGGCCCAATAGTGCTTGCTGTAAATAGAGAGGCGAATACAGAGTCAAAATGAGTAAGCAATTTATACTCAATTTCAATGCAAAACTCACAGTTTCACGCTTTTCACCGATACCGAGGAACAACAGGTCATTTTCTTCTAAAACGAATTTCTCAATCAATTCGTGTGCTACTTCATCGCCCAATAATTTGTTTAAACGATCGAGCACGTCCTTATATTGCTGTTGGTTGAAAGCGAGAAGCTGATTTAGGAGAACGGGGTGGAGAACGTCAGCGACCTACTTACCAAAAATTTGCGTACAAATAATGTGCCGTTAAATTCTCTGCTGATGCTCTCGTAATGTTTGCGTGCCGTGGAGTTCCAAATGGCCTCAGAGCCGCGTATAACGATGGCATAAGCACCCAAATTCGTAAATTTCTCAGCGAACTTCTCATTTTTCTCAATTATATCTGTAACGTTTTGCAACTASAATTTTGAGTAAAGATAAAATGTTTTTTAATGCAAATTTTATCGGCTTTTAGRAGCAAATGCACATTATGACACTCACTGTGAAGCCGAAACGTATATCTGGCTTGTCGGTGCCATACTTCTCCATGGCTTCCTCATATGTGATGCGTCGGAAGGGCGTCTGAATGCTGTGGAATTGTTTCGGCCACGAATAACGTAACAATTCCTCAATCAATTTCATGACGTCGTCACGTGATGTGAATGACAACTCAATATCGAGCTGTGTGAACTCCGGCTGGCGATCCGGACGCGTGGCCTCGTCACGATAGCAACGTGCCACTTGGAAGTAACGATCAATTGCGCCAGCCATCAGCATTTGCTTGAACTGTTGTGGACTCTGCACGAGTGAATAGAAGTGTCCCGGTTTGCGGGTGGGCACAACGAACTCTTGTGCGCCGCCTGGAGTACGACGGAAGAGTGTGGGTGTCTCTACTTCGACGAAACCCAAAAAGTTAATCAGATACTCACGCATGCGCATTATGACGGCGGAACGCATGCGAAGATTTTGCTGCATATCGGTGAATCTACGAGAAAAAAAGAAATATATATATATGAATTTTAAATAACAACTGTAACGCACCTCAAATCAATGTAGCGATGTGTCAAGCGTAAACGCTCACCAGCGCGATTATAGCGTCGCACTTCAAATGGCAAATTCTTCTTAGCCGCATTGAGTACTTCCACATTTTCAGCCTCGACCTCAATGTGCCCGGTGGCCATATTTGCATTTATAGTGGCGGCTGGTCGTGGTATAACCGTGCCTTCGACACGTATTATGGATTCCAGCGAGAAGCCGTTTGGATAATTCTCTAAACCTTTAGCTTTGCTTGTCATCAGCACTTGCGTTTCTCCGTAACCATCACGCAATATAAAGAATTTKCCCATACGTTGAAACTCTAGCCAGCCACAAATTGTCACTTTCTCGTTGACATTATCTATTGTCAATTCACCGCATGTATGCGTACGTCCSGCAAATTTATTCAGATCGGCTACTTTCGTCTTTTCACCAACACCTCCTTGACTGCCGGCGCCGTTATTAGCTGTATTGCCATTATTAGATGCATCTTCAGCTTCTAAATCATCGATTGACATCTTTTGCACCTTCTCCTTGTTTTTTATGGGGCCTTCATAGGGGTCATCGGGATTCAGGATTCTTACATTATCCACCAATATTTCTACTTCGCCTGTGTCGTATTTCTAATTCGAAAAAAATAATGATATAAATTTTCGAAAAGTATTCGAAAATATTGAACTTACTAAATTTATATTGGCACGCGGCCGCCCCAAAACTTTGCCTGTAACTAACACAACGGTGCCATCAGGTGCACTGAGGCATGTTTCTTGCAGCTGTTAACAAAAAAATATAAATTATTGTTTAAAAATATATATTTTTTATAATGGTCTACCGTTTGGTCCTCAACTATGATTTGCGTTTGTCCGTAGCCATCTTTCAACTGTAAAAATTTTGCTGTTTTGGATTGTGGTATCCACCCGACTAACGTAGCATTCTTGCCTATATCTTCACGTCGCAAATCATTGCATGTAAAATCACGATTTTCAAAATACTTCAGTATATTTTCGCTCTCTGCAGTTTAAAAAATCTATTTAGCACACACACGCGTATAAATTAATATTTTTCACTCACTAGCTATCTTGTATTCTGTACTGGTGATGCCACAGTTATTCTGTTTTGCCATTGTGCTGTAAGTGCGCTTATTGCCCATGCTTTTAACACCAGTAGGAAATTCAATATTTACAATTTCTTGAACTTCCACTTCAATTTCTCCGGTCGGCATAGTTTGATTGCAAGAATTTTGTGGTCGCCGGTGTACTACGCCAGTTATGGTTAACGTGGTATTTTCTGGCATATTCTGCATGCGACGTGCTATACGTGGATACTATAGAGAATAGAAATGACATTTGCATACAAAATGGTACTTCAATGTGTTTTTTTACGCGAGTGTACCTTATCTTCCAAAATAACTAACTGCGATGCGCCACCGTGTCGATCGCGTAATTCTACAAATCGCGAAACTCTCTTTTTAATAAGCCTTCCCGTTAACTCAACCAACATGCCCATATGGTTGGCACGGAGCTCTCCACAAGACATGCGCGCTGGTGGTGGAGGTGGCGGATTCATATTGAAATTGTTCGCCATTGCGCTCATCAATTGCATGAGATCGTTAGGTACTTGCCCTATGGAAAAATATAATTTCATTCAGTATATTTGAAATAATTACATCATAATCATACTTACTATTAAAGGGATTGATATCGTTGGAGCCGCTATAATTGTTATAACCGTTATTGAAACCACCGTTTCCACCATAACCACCTCCTCCATAACCGCCGCCACTGTTTCCATAACCACCGCCRCCCCCTCCATAACCGCCACCATAGCCTCCACCGCCATATCGGCCACCGCCACTTCCAGTACCAACACGATTTCGACCGCTCATTGACTACAGTTAAATAGGATGTCCAGTTTTCAATGTTAAAATGCGAATACTACCACCCTTAAATCAAAGCAAGTACTTACGTGATTTACCGGTACTGCTGCTGCTGCCGCTTCACAGGTTTTTATGAGCGCAGTCTGCCTTGCTGCTATTGTCTGGACTGTTTTAAGTCTGTTCAAGTAACTGAATTGCTGACTACGCCACAAACTCCTAGAAWTTAAGAGCATTGTTCTTACATAAACGAAATTTAAAACTAAACAATAGAAATATATTTAGTAATACGTTCCCCAATCACATGGGGAGTAACTAAATATCAGTCAGCGATAAAAATGTATCCCCCTCGTAAGCGCTGCACAACGAAAAAGCGATACAAAAGGAAAATAAAAAAAATTAAGCAGAATAATACAAACGTTGACGTCGGCGTCGACGTACCTTTCTTAAAATTTAAGCACGAATTTAGCGCAAGTTTATYTTCTTCTTATAATCACTAAACGTTTATTATGTTTGTAACTTCACTAATGTATGAAATTATTACTAAATTGCACAACAAAAGCAATTACTATCATCAAATAGCGAAGAAATTAAGGGCACAATAACGGATACCGAAAAATCGCACAGACAGACCAAACGACGAATCACAAAACGAAACAGAAACGTAGTGAACGACGTTTACTTATACAGAGTTGCTAACTTCCCCTAAATTCTTGATAATTTGCTCAGTAATAAACTAATCTATGACAATATGAGGGTTTTGATTTCGGAATCTTAATTGTTAAAACATATGAGCATTTCTGTTATTCTTTAAGAGAGTAAGCATCTCTTATTTATTAAGAAGTTGTTTCTTTCATACTTGTCCATGTACATATATCTTAGCATGGAATTAGTCTACTGTTGTTGTTGTTGTTGTTGTAGCGGCAGAGTTCTGCCGAATTGACAGTCCTTGACCGAATAAATATTCGGGTCCGTTCCGGTTACGTAGACCCGACTGCCGTGGGAACGGGAATTAGTCTACTCGATAGTATCTGTTCGGACAGAGGTTTGGCTGATTCACTTCAAATTTGTTATGAACTAGTAATCGTTAGGAAATGTCATCACTAGAACCGAAAATAGTTTTTGTCATCGCTAACAACTGTCAAACATCTTTTCAGTCATTAAAAATATACGCTGTTTCCTGTTTTCACAATTTAATTAAATTTGTTAAAATGTAAGCTGTACATATAATACAATCATAATTCTAGACGTTATTCAGTAAATATATCACAATTTTACAAAGTGTTAGAGAATTCATTGAAAGTGGTTTTGAAAGATATCTATTACAAAATTTGTATGTGAACTCCGACACATTTGTAATTGTGTTCTAAAACCGCCACTACGAAAAGCGATCAAATTTCTATAAAACGATAAAATGAAACAAAATGYTTTAATTATACATATATTTGTACGTGTAAGTACTCTATATGCATATTTATCACTCTTCAATTTTATATTTTATTTTTAATGTGTGTTTTTTCTTTTATTTACAAAACTTAATTCAACACTATTACATATGTATGTACTTTAGTTTAAAGCATGCAGTTTAACTTAACAATCAAAAATTTCTTTAAATGCAAAACAATTCATTTTATGTCTAAAAGTCTATCAAGTAACGCTAAAATGTGCTTCAAAGTCGTTGCCATTATCAAATTTCTTACATTCTTTGTTGAGTGGCAAAATATAACAGCTTAAATTAACATGCATTATTTTTTTTTTATAAAAACAGCARATAATAATAACAATTTGCCGAAAAATATTTTAGCCTTTTGCTTATTAAAGCAAAGTCTGTCATTCACATTTGCTACCGCTCTCACAAAGTTTATTTGCTCTACATTCTAAGTACTCGTTTCTATTCGCTTTCCAATGTGGTATAAAATAATTATAATATCTAGCCTTCAGTGTAAACGGTGCTATTCAACGCATCGTGATAATGCGTCACAACGTAGTCGTGGTAGTACATCATTATACATAACGGTTGTCCCAATATTATCGATGCCCAAACAATGATGTTGCCCATGCGTGGACCCATTTTACGTTCAATAGATTTTGAAATCGCCGATAAGGGTATCTGACCCATCATACCGAGGAAGGCCCATATTTTGTGAGTTTGCAATGGTATGGATACCTGAGGCAGGAGAAGTACACAAATAAATATATACATACGTATGTACATGAAATAAAAAAAACAGAAATTCCCTAGAATATTTTCATACCAAGTATTCATGGAAGAAGGCGCTTATTARGAAAACGATAGTAGACGCTTGAGCGGATGAGTATCCCATCTTCACAACTGGTACATACAAGTGTCTCACACACCATCTATACGATACATGCAATAACTTTGAAATTATACGTGTAAACATGAATATGTGCTTGGAGTTACCTGTGTACTGGCATGTTCCATGTGCGCCAGAAWGTATCAATATTGTTCGCATTCCACCAATCGCAATAGAAGTTGCGATCAGCGAAATGTAATAATTCACCAACGGCATTCAAAAATGAATGGAAGAGCAAGTAAAAGAAACACAACCAAACCAGGTGATTAGGTAGCTGTAAAACAACAAAATGTTATAAATAAACCGTGTAATTATTTAAAAATTTCGAACTTACCGCCAACTTAAGCAGCCTTTCTGTGGCCAACCCAATTTCCATGTTGGAGAAGGGTATAAGTGAATTGCGTACCGACGGTATAATCCACTGTTGAAATAGAGCCATAATAACATTGAAACAGAATAGCACTTCCAATAGACGCTTCAACAGGAAACGCTTGCGTACACGAGTAGTTCTGGGGAAGTTTAGCTCATAACATAATGTAGGTGCAAGTAGAAAGTAGAATAGGTCTTTATAGCAGAGATTGTCAGGATACTGCACCAGTTTGGGTATATCCTCATCAATTTCATCACCCAAGTAACCATTTTCTGCAACATTAAAAAGGAAAAATGAGTTTAGTGGCCTTCAAAGCGGTTCGCGCATATAAATGGCAGTGACTTACGCAATTCCGCCACTGTTATACTTGGTCGCCTCTCACGGGGATTGTACTGCTTGAGGTAGTAGGTCTGCCGACACCACATATTCGTCTGCACGTAACTCCATAGCTTCAGAAATAGTAAGGAATAAATAAAGCATACAGTAGAAGCGCCCACTAGGAATAAGATATATTTTTAGTGAATAATTTTAAAAAGTTTTACAATTTGTTTATTACTTAAACTGAATGCTTCACCCTTCAGGTGAATTATGATCACCGGAAAGAAAATTACCAATATTATATTGGTTACTTGCACGAACATTCCAAAGGTTTCTGATAGGATTTCCTGCAAAAAATTGTAGAATTGGTTTTGTTTATTATTTAATAGTTATATCTTTTTATTATTACTACTATTGTAAATCTAGTGGAATTGATTTTTAATTATTTAAAATATGTCCAGATAATCCGACATCCATTTCCTGTACACTGTTTTCTAGAGATGAGTTTATAATTGGAMCGTATTCTATAATTGTTTGAACGTAGTATAATTCCACATCATACATACGATATATGTTCTTGCGCAACTACTGTAGTTGCGTTTACTGTGTAGAGATACCACATATATATTAYAAAAATACGAAATATACCTATATATTGATATTAAAAAAGTTAAATTAATAGAGAAGTTAAAACTTTTTCCCGAACAGAGTGCACACTCTAATATTGACAGCTGCCASTTATCGCTGGCATCTCAATCGCAGMCAAGTTCATATGCGGTCGCGAACAAAGGCGAATATGCGTGTAAAGTAAAATCGCAGAGCAACGGTTTTCGCTACACATTTTATAGCGCGTTTCACACTTCTGGTCATTCGTTTGCGACTCGTTTCTGATTGTGCGATTGGCAAATTTCGTCACTCGTATATTTTCTCATTTTCTGTAACTAAGTGAAATCATCTAAAGGAATTTATATAAAATATAAAGTTTAATAAGTATACTTATTGTTTTGTGCAGTGTATTCTAGAAATAAGTAAATAATAAAGAAAAGATATGGAAATTAATGAGACGAATTTGCAACAGTTAGGCGGCTATTTGCAGCAGACGCTCAGCCCTGATCCCAATGTGCGGCGACCAGGTGCGCAAATTCTTAATCAAATAAATTTGAAATCAAACTATTTATTGTGTTTTTTCGGTTACAGCGGAAAAGTTATTGGAATCAATTGAAGTGCAGCGTAATTATGCCGTACTATTGCTGAATCTCATCGACAAGCAAGAGGTGGATATGACAATACGTATTGCCGGCGCCATTGCRTTCAAGAACTACGTGAAACGTAATTGGGCAGCGCATGAAGTAAGCTCTGCAACAWAAAATACGTYACGCATTCCAAATTGCAAATATTTTTGTTCGTACTTTATTATAGGATACAGATGGTCCCGACAAAATACATCAAGACGATCGTAATACGATTAAAACACTGATTGTTACGCTTATGTTACGCTCACCTACGGCATTGCAGAAACAACTTAGCGATGCCGTGAGCATAATTGGCAAACATGATTTTCCAAAGAAATGGCCRCAGCTTATCGACGAAATGGTTGAAAAATTTGCTACTGGCGATTTTAATGTGATTAACGGCGTTTTGCAAACAGCACATTCACTCTTTAAACGCTATCGTTATGAGTTCAAATCACAAAGTTTATGGGAAGAAATCAAATTGGTTTTGGACCGTATGGCCAAACCTTTGACTGATTTATTGCTTGCCACAATGCAATTGGCCAAGGTGCACGAGAATAATACTGCTGCGCTGAAAGTTATTTATGGTTCTTTAGTGTTGGTTTGTAAAGTATTTTTCTCACTGAACTCGCAAGACTTACCAGAGTTCTTTGAGGATAATATGCAAACGTGGATGAAATCATTCCATGAGTTGCTCACAGTTGATGTACCTTGTTTGCATACGGGTGATGATGAGGACGCAGGTGTTTTAGAACATTTGCGTTCACAAATCTGTGAGAATATTGGTTTATATGCACAGAAATACGATGAAGAGTTCGGATCGTACATGGAGACATTCGTGACAGCCGTTTGGGAATTGCTTGTAAAGACCGGCAATCAAACCAAATATGATGCGGTAGATATTTAAAATAATACATACTTCAAACTGTACACTTTAAAATATTCCAATTTCATTTTAGCTCGTTTCTAATGCATTGCAATTTTTATCGGTGGTAGCTGAGCGCAATCATTATCGCAAAATATTTGAGAACCCAGAAATCCTCGCCAATATTTGTGAGAAAGTGGTCATACCAAATTTGGATTTCCGTCAATCGGACGAAGAGTTGTTTGAGGACAGTCCTGAAGAGTATATACGCCGTGATATTGAAGGTTCGGATATCGATACACGCCGTCGTGCAGCCTGTGACCTCGTGAAGACTTTGAGTCAGAATTTTGAGGCGAAAATATTCGCCATCTTCGGCCAATATTTAGAAATACTCTTGGCTAAATATAAAGAGAATCCTTCAACGAATTGGCGCGCCAAGGACACAGCCATTTACTTAGTCACTTCGTTGGCATCACGTGGCGGCACACAAAAACATGGCATTACACATATTTCCGAATTGGTGCCACTACCACAGTTTTGCGCCCAACATATTGTKCCCGAGCTGGAGCGTCCTAATAGTAAGTAAAAAATTAGTTTTAAAAATGAAAATTAGCCTAATACACATTCTAATTTTTTTACAGTTAATGAGTTGCCAGTTTTAAAATCTGCATCCATTAAATTCATCATGGTATTCCGCAGTATTTTGGGCCCACAAACTCTACTGGCTTGCGTGCCACACTTGATACGTCATCTGCCGGCAGAGAGCGTTGTAGTGCACAGTTATGCGGCCTGCGCCATAGAAAAAGTACTGGTAATGCGCGACAGCAATCAGCAACCGTTGATAACGGCACAACATTTAGCGCCATTTACAAATGATTTGCTCACCGGACTCTTCGGTACATTGTCCCTACCCGGTTCCAATGAAAATGAATATGTGATGAAAGGTTTGTATGCGTTTATATATTTTGTGTCACATCTAAGTGATTTGTTGACCGGTTTTGCAGCAATTATGCGCAGTTTTTCCACACTGCAGGAGGCCACTATGCCATATATGGCCGTCGCATTGCCGCGGTTAACGGAAATTCTCACTTTGGTTGCCAAGAATCCATCGCGCCCACATTTCAATCATTATCTCTTCGAGACGCTCTCTTTGGCCGTGAAGTCAGTGAGATTGTATTCTTTTTTATTTAATTTTTGTAYTATAAATATATTTTCTTTTATTTTTTCCAGAATTGTTTGCAAAACGGAGCCGGCAGCCGTTAGCTCCTTTGAAGAGGCACTATTTCCCGTCTTTCAGGGCATATTACAGCAGGACATTTTGGAATTTATGCCTTATGTTTTCCAAATGCTTTCTTTGTTATTGGAAATACGCGAGGGTAGTGGCTCCATACCCGAACCSTATTGGGCGCTTTTCCCCTGTTTGTTGGTGCCTGCACTGTGGGATCGCCCAGGCAACGTTACGCCACTTATACGTCTAATAACKGCATTTATTAAGCAAGGCTCCGCACAAATTGTAGCCTTGGGGAAATTGGTAATATTTCATAGCAAAATTAATATCTTGAAACCGAAACCATTTAACACGTTTTATTTTTTTTTGTTTGTTTATAGAACGCCGTTTTGGGTATATTCCAAAAAATGATTGCCTCCAAATCGAACGATCACGAGGGTTTCTATCTCATGCAGAATTTACTCGCCTACTATCCCACCGAACAGCTGCAGCCCAATATGCGTCAGATATTCTCCTTGCTCTTCCAGCGTTTATCACTCTCGAAGACCACCAAATATCTGCGCGGCATTATAGTTTTCCTCTGCTACTACACGGCMAAAATGAGCGCAGTCGCTTTGGTGGAACTCATCGATCAAATACAAGCGAATATGTTYGGTATGGTAATCGACCGTGTCTTCATACCGGACATGGCGAAGGTCTCATCGGAGATGGATCGTAAGATCGTTGCCGTGGGTATTGCCAAAATACTCACAGAATGCCCGGCAATGTTGGCACCACCCTACGTGCAACGCTGGTCTCCACTGCTGCAGGCATTAGTTGAGCTCTTCGAGCTGCCACCCGATCAGACTACTTTGGATGGCGATCATTTTGTCGAGGTCGATGATGCGCCCGGCTACCAGGCGGCTTTCTCACAACTTAGCTATGCACAGCCGAAATCACAAGATTTTCTCGCTGACATAACGGACGGCCGCAAGTACTTGGCCGAGTCATTGGCCAAGTTGGCGCAAACACGCCCGGGCGAAGTGCCCACCCTAGTGGCCGCCATCGGCGAAAATCACAAGCAGGCTTTGCAAAAGTACTGCGATCAGGCTGGTGTGCGCATAGCTTAAAGGCGTAAACTGTTAACAATTTTAATAATAACAAATACATATATAAATAAATCCTAATAAAGTTAAGCTGTAGACGGCACTAAATTAGCCAGTTAAAAATTATTAACCTTTTTATACACACACACGCATTCGTATGCATTTACTGTTAATTATTTGTTGTAAGCGTGTGAAATTCTATATATTATCACATTTATTGTCGTAATTTGTCCGTTACTTCAAATATAATTACTGCGTTAATATCTAAAATTTAATTTAAAAAAAATKAAGTGAWTAATGAGTGTTGGCAGGCAATTTTGTTACTTAGCCTTCACGTGCGAACCCGAGTACGATACGGTTATGCGGTTYTGCCGTGATTCAGTCATTAATTATGATTATTCGTTTTCAAAGTTTTATTTTGTTGCTTTCAATATTTGATTTTTCAAAAATCACTGAAATAAACTTCAGTTCACTCACTTGCTTTCAACCAAAATTGCAGAAATAAAAAATTATAAATTATCCAAAAAGTAAACATTTTCCAACAATCATACAATTTTTCAAAAGATTATAAAAATTTTCCAAAAATTGTTATAATTTTCAAAAATAATAATAAATTTCCAAAAATTCAAAATTTTGAAACATACAAATTTTCAAAAAATAAAAATTTTGGACAATTTCGAAAAATTATTATAAATTTTCGTGTTACAACAATTTTCAAATATCATAAAAATTTTCAAAGTATAACAATTTTGAAACATCATCAAAATTCAAAAAAAAAAATGTAAAAATTTTCAAAAACATTTTCAAAAATCATAAATTTTCGTATCATCATAACAATTTTCAAAAACCCATAAACATTTCCATAAAATCATAATAAACATTAAAAATTTTAAAATTTTCAATCAAAAACAAAACAAAAGACAAATTGGAAAATAATCAAAGAACCGAAACAAAAAAATTGCAAGTTWACTTCAAATCCACAAATACCAAAACTCAATGCAAGTCTAGGAAAAGCCGAAATCTTCAGTTAATCATCATTTTCTAACAAGCAATGCATAAATTTTGGATACAAATTTTTTACAAGTCAAGAAATATTTTCAACCGCCAATTATCGTGTATGCAAGGTGGCAAAGGTGAGTGACAACTTAACTTTTTAATGTATTTGTTGTAATGTAGGGTGGGAATGAAGCACACAACAAGCAATTATGTACTCTTATATGTTCTAAAATATATTTTTCTGGTGGGATTATTGGTGTTATAAAAAATTTTATATGAGGATGTTTAAAGAAACATGTGAGCTCGCTTTTTTTTTTTTTTGTTGAAATACACCGCGGTGAAGGTATCGCCGATATCGGACCACTATAGCATATACAAATCTAAACTAAATTTAGTAAAATAGTTCGATTTCATTTCGTTTTAGCAAGGAATCTCAGATGTTAATTCGTTCCATTACATTTTTCACAGACAATTCCTGTGGTACCCAAAACATCGAACTTCTTTTTGTAGTGAGCCTTTTTTGAAATGGTGCAAAACCGTTTGATGATGAATGTTAAGTTCCTTAGTGTTGTCATGGCTGCTTATGTGATAGTCCTGCTCAATCTTTCAATCTTTTCCATCATTTCATCGACTCTTTCAACGATAGGTCGACCAGAGCGAGGTGCTATACAAACTGATACTGATCTTCGTAAACTTCACAACTTTTGGCTAAATTAAGCTTAAAATTTCACCTTACCAACATTATTTGATATGACACATTGTGATTCCTAGCACTGGATATATAATATACTACTGCAACAACATCTATTGACAAAATACGAAAAGACTTTTTCGACTACCCAATATCTGATAATATATTTCACCAGCATGTGCGGTTAGTTTCCATATTCCTATTCTTCAAACTTTTGATATTTTATATTAGTTCACTAAAGACAGGGACATATGAATTAATACCAGGTAGCTTATTAGCTCCTTGAAAAAACAAAGCTCACGTTCCCAATATGTTTTGACAGAATGCTGCTGATTTGCCAGTCTTTGGCCTCACAAAAACCCAAAGCAATTTCGGTATATAACAGAGTGGCAGTCGAAATGGCTATAGTGTAGTGTTGCCATTACGTATTTCATCTATTTTTTTTATAGACAGACTAAACATTGAAAAGATACGTGTAAATATTTCGCAGCCTTCAAAATCGCCAAGAATGATGTCTGTATGACCCATATTACTTATRTGGAATAATAAGCTCAAATTTTTGCCAAAAAAGAGAGTATTTCTTTGCAACGATCAACCTGTTTGGCTGTAATCTGCGCTGATCTTTGATTAAAGATCACATTGACATGCAATGCTTATATTTTAAAGTATTAATTCTTACTTAGTACTTAACATATTCTAAGCATAGTGGCCCTTATCTGTACATATGTCTACAAAAAGTGTACTTGTATGTGTACAAGTATAAATTCTAAGCATCATGTGTAAGCCTAGCTTATCTTATAATACGCTGCCCGATTTATTCTTAAATAGATAAGCATTCAAATATAAGAATTCAAAGAAAATCGCTTACTCACCATGGCTAGACYCTTTTCCACCATTAGACATATTGAGATGTGTACGAAAGAGTCTGGAAAGAAATATTTTTGTCTTTTACAAAGCGAATGTGTAGTTATGCAAGCTTTATCAGATTTTTTACAATCTCAAATTATTATAATTTCTGAAATGTTTGTTCTCGATGCACGTATCGCTACTGTGGTAAAAATAAACTTATTGACTCATTTAAATGATAACTGAAATATTTAACGTTTTTTTAATAATTTTTT
>NW_017535963.1:1615246-1628867 GCF_001853355.1 Bactrocera latifrons | reverse complement strand
GCTTCTAACCGTTAGTCTCATCTAAGCAATCTTGTCTTCTTTTCGCTGTATGAGCTGAAGTTGGCCTTTGAATTTAAGATTTACTGCCACCTAGCCCGCACTCAAAACTTTACGATTTGTTGTAAAATTTACTGAATTTGCTCTTCGTTTTGGAAAGCGTAGTAAAATTTGTACCACTACTTTAGTGTCACAGTGTAATTTCATAATTTCTTCAAAAGTTGTTCTTTAGTGTTTTATACTTACATAAAATCAATAAAAGCGAAGCATGACCTTCTT
This sequence comes from Bactrocera latifrons, assembly GCF_001853355.1. NCBI lineage: Eukaryota > Metazoa > Arthropoda > Insecta > Diptera > Tephritidae > Bactrocera > Bactrocera latifrons. The sequence goes on along the minus strand of NW_017535963.1, from coordinate 1,628,591 downwards.
GTCCCTGATCTTTGCCACTCATAAAGTAATACCAATCCAAWGGATTTATTCTGATGCCATATCTGAAAGATTAATTGAGAAAAAAAGCTAATTTACCATATTTTCAAGGAATATAACCACTTCAAGAAAATACTTTTCACGCATGAATCTATCAGAAAATTATTATTTTTTAAATAAAATTTATCGGTCGATTTTTTTTCTTTACTGTTCTTTATTTTACTTTTCTTCAAGTCCATTATTTGTATACTTACTTGAGCAGGTTTTCTAAGCACAGTCGGAATCCCCCGATTGTTAAAAGCAGGAAACCCCAGTTAACGAGACCTGTGAAATTACTAAATCCCGAACTCCATGAAAATAGTGAATCACGTGGGCGGTGGCAACTGGAAAGAACAAATGCATTGTTTCAAAGAAGCAGAATACAGAATATTTTAAATATTTCAAAAAGCTCAGATCAGTTCAACTTGGTCATTTTTTTAATATGAATGCTCTAAGAATTCCACTTTAAACTCTGCCAACTTTTTCTAATTTCGACAAAGAAAAAACGGCTTAAACTCAAAAGCTTTGGRTAAGCTTTCACTAACAGTTTATTTAGCCGTTTACTATTTCTAAGCTTCCATAATCATATACCATAAATTCATTCAATATTTATTGAATATTTGTGCTTTCCAAGCTTTCAGCGCTTTAGTAAACCATTATAGACACTTAAGGCTACAAAGTTTAATGCATACTTATTTCATTTAATTATTATAATTATGTAAAAATGTTGTAGCTATTGAAATATTTGTTAGTTTTAGTGGCAAGAAATAGATACCTTTATGAAATATTTACTAAAAAGCATTCAGGGGTTTAAATCTAAAACCTTACACTCTGCTTTATCAGCTTTTGTCTACTTAATAGGCTTTGTATACAATYCAAGCTTTTTCACGCAAACTATRCTTTTTATTCGCGAGTTACTTACGGTTTATCTGGCTGTTCTTTACGTTGCTTCTCCTCTTTACTTTGTATCTCCTCGGCACGTGTAACACTCTGCGTCCGCCGATATCTCTGCTTCTTTTCACCATTTCCATTTCCATTKCCATTGCCATTGTCGTCTTTGTCCAAGACTTTTCGATATTTATTTAGATCTATAGGTATGCCATTTTGGTCTAGCAATGCCGAGCTGGATCGTCGTTTGCGCAGTTCACTGAGATTGTGTTCGGTGGCGGAGGCAGAACGACGCAGCTTTTTAATGATGCCCATACCGCCATTTTGCTCACGCTGCGGCATGCCTTGGCTGTTATGGGGGAGAGGGCGTCGAACAGTTGTGCTAGTTTTTTCTCAGTCTGGAAAAAATGAAAAGGGGGGGGGAATTAATATACCAGAAAATGCAAGACCAGTCTTTGATTTTTGGGACATTGGAGACTTTTTTACTTTAGATTACTGATTATATTATATTATATATTGATGTGAAAGCTGAACAAATTTTACCCTGAATGGCAAAACAACTACTTTTTTTTATGTATTTTAATACACATTTTTACTATATCTTCAAAAGAGGCTCTTGAGGTTAGGCTTCTAGATTGTTGGCAGAGTTTCGACGTCTATTGATAAGCCCATATATTGTCATTAGTAATGTTGCGTCTGATGAATGTAAGGTCCGTAGTTACGTTTTCAGGCATTTGTTTAGAAACCTCTACTCCGACTTCGAGAGTAGTTTTCGCATGAGATTCAGAGATTTTCGTGCATATCTTGCATTATCTTCATACTGAAAACATTAACCAAAATKTGTTGAGCCGATCCATAAGAGATCTTGAGATCTTCTGCTATCTTTCGATCGAAAATAAACGATTCCTTTAGACCATGAGCTCTTGCGCTTGCGCCARTAACAATGGACCACCTTTGATRTTGGAAAAGTAAATCAAAGACGGTAATGTGACGAAACAAATTTCGTTCTATAAGAATATGAAACGGTTCATTTGCTTTTTAGGTCTTTTTAGGCAATTTAATTTTTCAGTAGACTCTCGTGGTGCATCCTCAAGATCCAAATTGACGGAACGAAATTTCGCAAACCAATTTTTGGCATTGGCGTTCGGTCARCACAACTTTTTCGTGCACATCACATAAACACTGAACTGCATTTGAACTTTTTTGATAGTTTTTGATAGTAAAACAATAAAATATACCGAAAATGCTGTTTTCAATCTTCCATCTTCGATAGAGCACCAAACAAACGCTTTCCTAAAAATTTCAGATTTTTTTTATAAATAAGCCTTATTATATCAGATGTTCAAATATTTTTATTGCGTAAATATGCATATAAATGATTAGAGTAATTTTTCAGTGATATTATTGCAAAATTGCAGTTAAATATTTTATGAGCGCCTTCTGGAATGCCACATTTTAGTAACCACGTTTTTTTTGCTATTTTTAAATGCCCAGTAGCAGATTAGCGAAAAAATAATTATCGGTTTACTTTATCAACACTTGAAATAAATAATAACATATTCAGAGTATTGTGGTAACATTCTATAAAAAAGAAAAAAAAAATATATGAATTTTTGTTATAAATCACCGATAAAATTCCATTTCTACCGATAATACCAGTTAATAATCGAAATTTTATTGATTTTAAGATTGTTTTCCAAATTGACTTCCTTGCATATGAATTTCTAGCGAATCGACTTCTTATAGCTATTCAAGCGACATAACTCTAAGTATGCCTATAAAAATCAAAAACGATGTAATGAATTTTTGTTTAGATTTTCGTTTAACCACAAATTATTGCCAAATAATGAAGGAATCAATACCTCACGAGCAAAATATCTTATTATATCAATGTTGTGGCTTTTTATTGGATTGCRTTTAACCACAAATGGTTGTGTCAGCTTCGTTTCATATCGCTATCACTTCAAAATTCGTGGTGCTTGAATGGGTTTCTCCTATGACGTCATTAATAAATGGTACTCTGTATTGTTTGAGAGCCTCTAGTCTAATGGAATCAAATAACATAATATAGAGACCATGTTGTTTTGTGATTTTGCTTAAGTCTCCAACCTTGGTACTGGATTCCAAGTTTTCGACCAATGTGGAAATATTTTTTTCTAGAGAACAGAAACCTCCAATATTATAATATTCCTTATGTAAACCAACACTTCCTATGAAGCCATTATCTCAATCTATCTTTAATAACMATGGTTTGCAGTCATTTTGCTACTGTGATGTTAGAGGCTGTTTCTTGGTAATTTTTGGTTGCTAAAAAATTTCTTAACACGTAGGATTTTTGTGTTGTAGTCAAGGATTGTACGGATCACCACTTACTAAAATGAGCCACCATTTACTAAAATRACAATAATAGCTGTACAAGGTGGAAAAGTTTTGAACTCAAATTCGCACTCAGGACCCCTCAAATACGCCACAGACCTTACAGCACATCAGTCGCAAGTTTTTCCTTCAGATTTGTTGAGTAGTTTAATCAGTTTAGAGAGAAAATGCATATAAATATCATGGAAAAACGCCATATGATTTCTGCTTTCGCACCACGATTCCATTGTCTTACATATTTATTAGCAGTAACTACATATTATTATTATTAATATGCTATCAACCGAGTCCCTAGAGTTGCAAGTCATTTTCTGATTTAACGCGAAATTGCGTGCGTCATCCGCCGGGGTTACACTGGAGGCTTTGCCTTCATGACACGTCTCTTTATAAAGTGAGACCAGTACGTATGTAGTAGTGTATATATCAAACAAATATATATTCGTATTTAGGTATACTATATACTGTATGCTATAGTACTTATAGTATATGTTCATATGCATATATCTTATGTTTTTGTTGAAAGGTCACTGCACTTGGATTTATATTTAAAAATAAATTCCCGTGTTTATTCTGTATCTTAATATCCTTTTTTTTTTATCAATGTTTACATTTTTGAGATAAATTTAAGTAAGTGGGTATTTTATTACCATTTATTTGTTTGACCCCAATACGTTATAAATGTGAAGTGACAGTGTGCTCTCGGCACGTACACAAGTGTGTATTTATCCATACAAGATTTTTCTACAAATAAGTTCAAGTCTGTGGCTCATTATCTCTGTGACGTCACATAAAAGCGTTCATGTGAAGATCACGAATCATTGACGGAAGCTACGATTAATGTTTCCAGGTTATGATCGGAGTTGTATTTTCAGTAACGGTATTGAGAACATTTTTCATTCGCTTCTCTTATAAGTTCAACCGAATTAAAATTTTCTGGAAAGTGACAACTTTTTTAAAACACATATGTTTTTAGCTTTAACCTTGCATAAATCTCGTTAAGACTTCTTCTTACCAAATTTTTTACTTGGAGGCATATCTTCTTTATAAAAATAACATATATTTATCACTACTGTTGCGCAGTGAGAAATTCAGTAAAAAATGTTGATACCAGCTTTCTTAAAAATATGTGAAAAAGAAACCTTATTAGCAAATMATTTTTTTATCGCAATTTTCTACACACTTTTTGCTGCCACAATGCTAATAAATGTGTAAAWATGTAGCCACAAGAAAGAATTTGAAAAACATCCTAATTTGGAGTTAATAGCGCTGGAATATCGTTCTGGATAGCTTAGTTTGGTTCCCTAATGATTCGAGTACACACCGCATGTCTAACATGTCTATATATAGAAACGTGTACCTGCACATGCTATATAAAAGAGACCATAGCAAATGATGCGAATTTGCCGGCTGTCTGCTGCCCGCCCCATTTCATTACCACTTCAACCCCGACTGTAGAATTACGTGAATCCAGCCATAGCAGCAATGCAGCGAAGCGACACGGCTTCTGCGCGGTTTGTTGAACCGTCGCTGCCTTTCAAGGGCACTTCTTCTCATATTTGGCGTCCTGCCGGTACGCAAGTGCGCAAAAGCACAAGTATTAAAATAAAAAGGAAATCAAYATTAACATTAACGAAAACGAAAACAAGCGACACCTCAATTTTCTCAGCTGTCGGTGTKTTTATTATTATTATTWTTTTTTGGTTTTTATTAAAATTTCGAAGTTTGCATTATCCATTAAATGGTAAATTTGAGGCGCATAAATTGAAAAGTTTTGCGTCTGTCAAACCTCAATATATTCAGTTTATATACTCTTCAAAAAGTGGGTTGACTTTGTCTGGCATCAAATACGTCTTTTAAGCTCTTGCACTTTAACTCGAACTGATTCTACTGCGCTTTCTTTGGACAAATTACCTTCAGCGCTAATATATGTGAATGGATCTTATTAAGTGGAAGAAGCTTATCAGAAATTTTGTGATGCTCTCAGCTGCCCCAACATAAACCGCCAAATTTAGAGAACTTCTCTGCACTTTCAGGAGGTCCTTTTTTAAAAGCGTAACATCCTTAAAAATCTGTGTCCAATTTTATATATGTATATTTTTTTTATTTTTTCTAATTCGATCCAAAAACTTCAATACTCTTTCTKTTAGTATTTTTAACCACACGCTTTCCATACTCAGAAGCTTTCGTCCAAGTTCACTTTGATGCATATTTTTGTAAAAAATACTTATGTGCTTGCATGTGTGTCCTACAAAAACTTAATTACAACTTTTATAYGCTGTGAAATCTGTACAGGAAAAGAGTCTGACATACTTCGATCACTTTATGATAAATAGGTCAGCAAAACAAGCGAAGCAAAGCCTATGGGCATATGGACATTTTGTCTGCCTCCTTGCTAATTACTACTTTGATTGGCGAGAGAGCGGGTTATACCTGCATTCCATACATGGAGGTGGTTCTTACGCAACGAGGTTAGTTTGATAAATGAATGATCTRTTTACGACAAATTTTTTCCACCCAAAAATATCATTATATTTATGGTCATAGTAATTTTTTACAATACTAAAGGTCATTTTGTTGTGAATAATTTTTTTTTCGAAAATTGTCTCTGCTTCTGAGGTTTTAGAACMTTCTAAAGTCACAATAAATAAAACAAACTATGATTGTTAAGATGCTATGGTCAATGACTTTGGTATCTGGAATAATGACAGTCTTTCTGTGCATATAAATAAATCTCCGCATGCTTCTGTAAAGTATACTAACTCTCGGTTTTATTATTTTATAATAATCCCAAGGTATTGCCTCTGTAAAATATACAAGTCTGCTTTACTCTATACTAATTTTCAATCGTGAGTTAAAACAATCATTAAAATGTTAATATTTATTAAACAAGTGGCTATTATCTAAAGTGCTCACATCACAACATATTGTTTAAACAACGCAATAACAACAAGTGRTCATTAAAAATTGTAGCTATCAGTGTGAACGCCGGCTTCTGTTATGGTTGCACAATACTCGGTTTAACAACCCCCCAAACCATGTGCAGTTCAAAGCCATAATAGAACCAGTATATTTCTGAAAGATACTATATAGTTTTCTACCATTTATCTGCTGTTAAAAGGTTTGCTGGGATTTTATCTAAAACARTGGGTTCTATCCTAAATCCTATCATCGGATATGACAGAAAAATGTTCAACATTAAACAAAACAACACAAAATCACTGTTCATCATTGAATGAATTTTCACGCAAAAGCTGAAGGTTTTCCGTAATAATCTCTAAAATTTCGTTTATGACTTTTATACCCTGAAGTTTACCATATAGTTGGTAACACCCAGAAGGAAACGGCGGAGACCCTATAAAGTGTAAATATGTAAATGACCGTCATGACGACTGATTTAACCAAGTTCTTCTGACTTCATATAAACGTACTGGTCCCTCAGTTTTTGAGATATCGATCTGAAATTTTGCACACTTCTTTTCTCTCCAAAAAGCTGCGAAGAATAAGACGATATCGGACCAGTAAAGCTACGATACAAATTAAACGCTCAAAATCAAGCCCTTGTATTTATGAAAGGTATTATAGCTTCGGTGAATCGAGGTTAACGTTTTTTCTAGTGTTTCAACTGCGGATTCAGATATTAAAGAAACCTTTTCATTGCTTTGCTTGGTCTTCAAAGTTGTTCTCTTCTTTTTTATCGGCTTTGCTATGCAATTTCGATTAGTTTAAGTCAGTATATTTTTATACCACCTGTTTGTTCGACTTACCACTCTTTTGAGTTTGTGTTCAGTAATTTCAAAATAAACTCATCACTGGGTTTGTTCAACAAAGTATCTGATTGATCTTACATGCGAAKACGAGCACATGTTGTAGATTACAAAGAAGCTGTGTATATGTATAAATGAATATATGTATATCGACGAATGTGCACACATATATAATATATGAATAAGTGCATATAAAGATGTGCTTACATAAACAGAATATGCTGCGATAAGAGAAAAATGAATGAGCAGAGAATGAGCGAGTATTTTTTGACTATGTCGACCATAGAAGTGAGTGCACAAATAGGTGTATTACCTTGTTCAGCTTGACAAGCCTGTACAACATTACTTCTCGGTAAGAATTAGGTATTATTTGGCAATTTTAGTGGTTAAATAATTACTGCTCGGGCATCACATAAAAATTTTGTCSAGTTTATAAGTGTTATTTGATGATTTTGTACCATTAAATTCCCCTACAAGTTTAAAGAAAATATTGAGCATATGATTTATTGATTCCAATATTGATTTCAATCAGGTCTTGCATGTTTTTTCATATAAATATATWTTCACTATCGTTCATTTGCTCACCTCTTAGACCATTTATCCAAGAAATTGATATAAATCTCACCATTTATTAGAAAACACTGGTTGTAAACTAGTAGTTTTCCTGATTACTTGCAAATTTTGCTTATGGTACATTWAGTTACATATGTATAAACCTACATAGGTGTTATGCATTTATCTGATAGTTACTTATTTCTGTTTGCTCAACTCTTTAAAATCATATCTACGTCTCATATATTGTTTACACTAAATTAATAAWGATGCACTTAGCTCAATCAATCAGCACTGGCAATCACGGAACTTATGTACATACATACATACATATGTATGTATACTTTTTGTTTATGGAATAAATTCCAAAATGTAATAATAGTATTTACTTGTTGCACAAGCTGGGTGGCAGAATTGGCTCACGTAATGTCATGATGCTTGTTGCAATAAGCTTCTATTTATATATGGCCGCAAGTAACCATTGATTGTTCCGAATATGCGCGGAAGYTCCATAATTCTAAGGAGTTCTAATTACCATACTTCTGCCACTGAAACAATTATTGTCGTACATACACGTACGTATTTGTGGAGTGAAACTGTTGGTGAATTTAAATGGGAAGTTCTATGTGGTTTCGAGAGGAATATGCTATCAGTGAGATAGTAATAWTTAAAGTACCGTTCGTTGACAGCTGACACAGCAACTAAGTCACACATTTTTTATTATGTTTTGTCTTTACTAACAGGATAATTTTTTTTTATAAATTATCTGGGGAAAATCAGTTTTGTAAAGACTCTATATCAATACGCTCTTATGCTGATAAACTTTTATCTCACACTGTTATCAATATTGGCTTTATCAAATTTTTAGGTGTTATATCCATACTCTTGTTTTTAAAGCCAGTGACCTTTATATACACATATTCGGTACTTATGTTGTAATAATTTTCTTATCTTTATTTTTATCATTATAAATACAGAGTAGGCATGTTTGTGTGGTATATATGACCACTATAGGGTTGTGGATTTAAGTGTTTATTTACTTGCATATTTTCGAGTGCAATAAATTTCAAATAAGAAAGATAAGCTTATTATTCTTTGGAATTAAAAGAATTATATTAGTGTGAAACAAATGTAAGTTTATCAAGGAAAAGATYGGTATTGCAAGTAGCAGACTGACAATGGCTGATTGTAAAATATTTTGTTCCCAAAACAGTCTTACTTTACGGGTTTCAAAAACCACAAGCTAATTTTTTATTTTCTTATTGAGATCTGCAAGACCTCTAAGATATTTTCCTCAATTTTCGAGTTGATACGCCTAATAGTTTCGGAGATACAGCCTTGAGAACTTGTGCGCTCGAAGCTAGATAGGCTAAGTGCGCCGTCTTTAAATGCGTCTGAGACCCTACAAAATATGTATCTAAATGATCAGCATGACAACCTGAGTCGATTTAGCCATGCCCGTCRGCTAGTCTGGCTGTCTGTTTGTATATACACTAACTAGTCCCTCAGTTTGTAGGAATCGCCGATATCGCATTGCTATAGCATATGGCTATAATATTTACGGTAACTTTCGAGTCTTAAAATTAGAAATTAGGCGCTAAAAAGTGTGGAGGTTATGTAAAACGCATTTTTTTTAATGTTTTTTGAAAAGAAAAATATTTGTTTTATATTGCTGTCCACATATTTTTATGAGCACACTGTGCGAGTGTGTGTGTTAAATTCGTTTTATAAATTATTTGAAAATTCCAAAATGGATTTTTTTATTTGCCCGCTGTAGTGGTGCTTAATCATTGCGACAACAACAAAAAGTTATGTTCACTTTTTTATGACACACTGCAAGAGCTATACATACACTTGCTAGTTAAATTTTAAATACAAATAATTTCAGGTCTCGCGCAACTGATTATTTTCTGTTTGCCAGACAATCCTGCGCAGTGGTGATTAATCATTACAACAACGTAAAAAGAAAGAAATTTTTTTATGAAACTCATTATTGATCCATATAAACAAACTATATTAACACAATAACAAAACTGGCGATTTAATTAGGCAAAGTGAGTCTTATCAAGTGTCCGCCGCCACTGTCTGGGTCGTTCAGTTCCGTTTGTAACAGAAACCTTTGTTATTCGCTCATGTACATTACAATAGCTGATTACATACATATGTATGTAGTTGTGTGTATTCATGTGTGTGTATGCGTGTTGTATGTGAGGAAAATTTCTACGACGATGAATTATCGCTCTTCTGCGCAACTCTATGGCGTCGTGCCGAAACTGAAACTATGCGGCTGCTGATAGCTGCCTCTGCCTACCTTATCAACACTCGTCTGACTAGCCGGCCGGCCGGCGTGTGCACGAGGATTTTATGTCCACGCCGTTGCTACCACATACCGTTAGTGTGTATGTTGGGGCAGGGCTATCTATTGACCGATAACCGCGACTTGATAAGCGGTAGCTTTAGTTGATTAGGCATGATTACAACCAAAAAAAAAGCGACAGTGTGAAAACAAAGCAGCAGTGGAAGTCAATAGTAGAAAGTAAATATTGTAAATTAAATTGAGCACTCGCGGATGCTTTAAATACTCTATWGAATGACCGCTTTGTAGGTCAAACTGTTGTACAATTAAATAAAAAGGCGAACGAAGCAATGCAACGAATAGAAAACGACATACTTACTATGTACAACTGATCAGAAAAGTGTAGTCAGCAATTTAGTTAGCGGTTTTAAGTATTAGAAGTCACAGTTGGTAGATTTGGTACCAGGCCTTCCTAAAAAACTCCGATGTCTTTTAGATTTCTTATCAGGTATGAGAAGTGATATTAAKGTAGATATGTTGCCCTAATATTCAGGTAAATGGTACAAATTTTGCATATCAATCCACGTAGGATTAACCGGTCTATACTCAAGTAGAAGTGCAGTGTTTTTTATAATAAWAACTGTTATTATTTCGAACATATAAGGAATCAGAAGACACTAATTTCGTCAATCATAAAAATGTGTTAAAAATGCAGGCCTCAGAAGACTTCCAAATGTGGTCTACATGTACAAAGTCCACTGTTTGGTATTGAATTTCATTCGAAGAGTCGAAATCGAGTTAAATAATTTGAATTTAGAGTTATATTACACTGGTTTAATATGTATATGTTTGATTCCTTGGAATTTCTTTTGACTGCACAAATGTGATCTATCTTTGAAAAGAAATCTTTAAACGTAGTATTTTGATGTTTGAATTTAGATATACCTCAAAACGACTTATCTCGGCATAACATACCCTCACGTTGTAAATATACATGCATAAATATTCTTCCATCAATAAATTATACTTGCGTATGAAAGGTAAGATTATAAAGATCTAATCCGTKGTTCCTACCTCTAACTAGACAGCAGTGACGTAAAGGCATGTCCCATGCTCAACACAATTTCACTTCAAAATCCGACAAATTGCCACTTAGTTAAAAATAAATATGCGYCTCTACTTCATTAAAACCATATAAAGTCATACAATATGAATGMTTTCCTAAKATTTGAAGAGATTCTTCAATTCTCAATTTGATTTAATATTTTTAGTTGATTAGAATTTCAATTTCAAAATTTCATTCATAATCTTGATGTCCTACGAAGGTCACACTGAAAGTTTAGTGGCTTGGAGTTCCGGAATTTCWACATATTTTCCATAACTTTTACTTTACAACATGTAATTTCAGTAACCGGCTCTTTCAATATGACAAATGAGCTATATGATATAGTGATGTCTCAAAAACTGATGGCCTAATTCGTGTATATGTGTTTATATAGCCGAGACAGACGGAGAGACTGGACTCGGCTAGTCACGCTTGACGGTGAATTGTCGTGGTGCAAAAACCAAGGTCAGTCGGCCCATAAATTCCGGCCTATTTTTACAAATAGGAAAATTGTCAACATAGCTTTAATTTTTTTTGTCGTAGTTTTTTTCGGATTCGGCTCACCTGTGCCACGATATTCGGTCAATTGATCGTAAGCATTGATCCAAGACTCATCGCCAGTAATAATACGCATCATGTATCTTGGTAGTCGGAAAGCATTGTTTGACAGACGTTAACGCGACGGTGTTTTTGGAAACAATTTAGTGATTTTGGAATCAATCGTTCTTTCACTCTTCTTGGGCCCAAATGTTCTTTCAAAATGGTTTTAACTGATCCTTTCGATATTCTAACGATGCCAATAAGAACTCTGACTTTCATCARTCCCTATATTTGATGGATGTATTAATCATAAGTTGATGTTGATAGCCGTTCTSGACGTGGTTCGTCGTCAACGCGTTCTCGACCCCSTTTGATTATTTGTACCAATCAAAACACTGGTTCGTGACAAACAACATTCTGAAYGTTCCCTAGAAAAAAATATTTCGTCGAATGAGACCACTTTTTCTTGTGGATGTTACGGATTTCGTGACAAAGTTAATATACCTACACCGTTCATGGCATAATTTTGTGTTAAAATACTATTTCTCTCTCGAGCTATTTTTTGTCAGAATATTTGTACACTTGTTTAAAAATAGTTGAATCAATTTCCTGTGACCTGTCACATAATTGCTTACCATATTCTACATGCTTAGAGAGTGACCCTAGCATTTTTAATTTTCTAATGCTTTCCTATGAAAATTATGGTGCTTATCAAATTGAAATAAATATAAATAAATAAGATTATACTTATGCTTTTATTATTGCATAAGAACTTCTGCATCCGGGATGTTCGTATATGCGCAAGGTCGAATGGTCAATTGCAGATTGTTATTGGCAAATGCGTTCACTAACCTTTATGCGATTTGCTTTAACGCTGAATTTAGTTAGCAACTGAATTTCATTCACACATTTCATTTCAAATTGGTGATACATGTTGTACACATGAAGTAGTACAAGCTTATACATTTACATAGACTCTTTTGTATATAGGCTCTAAAACAACTTACATGATTTCAGATATTTAGCCTAACTGCTCTACCGCCACTGGTGTACTAAATTTTAAATAATTGTTGATTTGAAAAAATTTTGAAGAATTATAAGAAAATTTACTCTGAATAGTATTAGTCCCTCTATGGTTAAGAAAACTGATTTTTCCAAAAAAAAAAAATTAATAGCAAAAATTCTATCTTACAAAACACTTTCAGGAAATCTTTACTTGACTATTACGATCAGAATTTCAAGTAGTAACACCCGCTGCTTTGCTTTGAAGACACGTATTCGTCGATCCTCGTACATTATAAGAATCATATGTTATAGGTAATATACAYATATGTTTTGGTGTATGTGTTCCTAAGCAAAATACCGGTATTTATGAGTTTCCAGAAAAGCTGCTGTTCTTTGTCCGTTTGTTTTTGCGCTATTCATCRTCGTTAAGTACACGTGCATCAGACAGGTTTGACAACTGACCAACTGACTACAAAAACATACTGTATTGACCGTATTCAACATTTTTATTCGCCGCTTTCAATTACGTACACATACTCAAAAGAAACCATTAAATCAAACAGACGCAAAAAAAAAAGAACTAAAATAATTTTTGGTTTACGTGCTTATTGTTTGGTACTCAGAAGCGTACATATGTACATACATGCGTACTGTTATCGTTGATATTCTAGTTTAACTCCCTAATTTGACATATGTATCTTGAGATACGTAAGGTATGTACATACATATGTATGTAYAGTCATAATAAATTTATACAAATGTTTTTTTTTCATATTTCTGCTT
>NW_017535963.1:1584223-1613997 GCF_001853355.1 Bactrocera latifrons | reverse complement strand
TTGTTAATGTCTATTAATTAATTTCTAACTTTTAATAATTTATTGTTACATTTTAAAATATTTTTAGTTTTTTCATCTTTTCATTTATAAATTCCGTTCTGTTTTTTATTTTATTTTATTTATTTTTAGTATTTTTCCTAATATTTTGGCTTTTTTTGTAGTTTTTATTTATTAACTTTTAATTTTATTTTTATTTATCAACATTACTGTTTTATTTTTTAATTTTATTACTGATTTTATTTATTTAATTCGCCACTTTTCTCCTGTAAGATAACCACTGTTATCTAATTTATATCTAAATTGTTCTTCTTCATTTATGCCAACCACCATTTTCGCATCAAATCGCAATCTGCGTTCGGATTTATTCCAATTAATTTTATCGTCACTTTTGTGGCACCTYTTTGTTTAAGCAGCCAATTTTGCATATTTACTTGTTTAACATGTCATCATTGTTGTGGTTTGCCATAATTTATAGACACACAGCACGCACGATATACACAATGCTGTCAAAGTTAGTTAGTGAATAAACACTTCCTTGCTGTCTGTGAGTGTTCTCGCTATTGTCATGTTCGTCTAAATTGTCAATTACGCATAGCACAAACACATAAAAGCTAATCGTTCATTAAAACATCGCTTAATCTTTTCCAGCGCAAGCTTAATCCAACCGCTGCCAATTTTATGTCATTTACATTTTATTTCTACCTTTCATTTTGTGCATTTAACCAGATTTTGTGACTTTGCTGTTTGTTGTTAGCTCTTTTATTGCGTTCGAGCGTCTCATTTAGCTKTCAATCTGCTCAAACAACTACAGTGCGGAAGTGAGGCAATGCCAAAGTACGTTGATACCAGCAACATAAACAAATGTTAAATAGCTCGTTTGTTGAGTGTCAAAGGCCGTGCAAATAGCGGCTTTTAGATCAGTTAGTAGAAATGTGAGTAGTGCTTTAAATATTGACACGAATGAATGGTYCAAGAGTCCAAAGAGTTATTAAAAAAGAATCCAGAGAGCACAAAATGTAAAGGATTAGGCCTAACCTGTTGACTTTTGTATTATTAGTAGTCATTTAACTTTTGTTAATTTAACTCTAAATTTTAAAAGTTAACTTCTATAGATTGGCAACGTTATTATATTTGACTTCTTAATTTTCCTAACGGGTATCTTTAGTATTATTGCAAAAAGTTTGAGAACATTATCATTAATAACTGTGCGATAAATAGAACCATTACTGATAATTATCACTGTAAATATCGAATACCGAGCTTAATTTGCATAACACCTGCTGTGCTTTACTTATGTATGCATATATTTCRCTTTTTTGTTTATTATATTGAGGCAAAAGTAAATAAATGAAGAAAAAATCGTAAGAAAATGAAATTAAAAGTAAATGAATGCACAACATGCCAAGAAAAACTGCTATAGATTGTGATTTATTATATGTTTTCAGACATAGTGAGTGAAATTAGTTATTGAAAAAAAGCTGGGTTGTCTACCAAACAATCTTAGTCTTATTCTTTTGCCGAAAATTGTTTAAAAAATCGATCAGCCTATAGACTTAGTTGTTTGCTATGTTTCAGTAGATTTGTTAAAAACCCCAAAAATTTGGTAATGTGAAAAAGTCGATATACAAAAGTTATGGATCCTTTTATCACCAACAACACTGCCATATAAGTTTTTTCCATAGGACTCGTAGTATCGCCGGAAAACGAGACAAACCATTCCTAACCCTTAAAAATTCAAACACGCCCCTTTCCTTCCTTTTTCAGACCTCAGATCGCCAGTAAATTATTTTTCTTCTAATGTTTGCTGTTTATCTTTCGTTTCCGACGAGTTTCAATCTACAATGAATTGTTTTTATTTAAAGGCTTCTGCACCAGTCTTTCTAATTTAAGAAAAGTGAACTGAACTTTTGTTTCCGATATCTCGAAACTCGTTTTGAAAAGTAATTCTGCTTGAGACGGATTTTTTTTGAAGAGTTAAACCGGTTCGGAAAATATTTTATTGTTGTTGTTGTCGACAGTCCTTAGCCGCATAAAAATCATACTAACGGTGCTTACTGATGCTATAACAACATTTTTACTTTTCTTTAGAAAGTGCTGTTAAACAACAACAATGCCAGTATAAACCATTGTGGAAAATATAATATAATAAAAATAATCCAACAATAAAAGCACAACAAAAAATTTTTTTTGGTGCAAATCCATAAAAAAAGTAAATACCGGTATCTAAAAATACCTCGGCTTGCTACGTGTGTTTGCTTAAATGTAAACAACTAGGCAGCTTGTCTGTCGGACAGACTTGCTTGCTTGTCAAAGCTCGATAAAGTTTATATTGGGTGAGGCGTCCAATTATTAGTGCAAATAGTTCAAAGTACCACAGAACGTTAGATAAATTATTGATTGTTGTTGTTGGTGTTGTTTGACATGTGTTTTGTTGTCATAAATGTCAGGGTAACGCACGCACGTGAATAAAGGCACACGCAACGTAGACGCGATCACGCAACAGCTGAGTGGGCCTCAAGTGGACAAAATATATGTTAAGAGAGGCAGAGAAAAAAGAGATGAGGCAATATGGGTGGGTGGCAATTTCTTGTTTTATTTTTTTAATAATTTTGTTTTATTTTTTTTCATATGACGAGTTTATTTTAGGGTTTATTCCAGTGCACATATTCAAACATATGTATATTTCTGTTCAAGCTTTCTTCAATACATTTTACATTTACCGCTTTTCTCTATACTCTTCACAACATGCGAAATGAGCACAATCGAACAAGTTACTTGTGCACGCGATAGAATTAACACAAACGAAGTCGGTAAAAATATAGATATATAATTAAATAAACAGTAAAGTAAAAATAACAAAATAACTGTGTCAATTGATCGACGAAAGACGGCAATCACCGCGAACAAAACATATAACTCATGAAATCAAGTGAATTTTTTTTTTCGTTTTCGTTTTCGCTTTTTCTCTTTTGGTTTATCACCAACAAAAGGGGTGGCAGATATCGCGCTAAAAGATACCTACTTCTCTTGCGTCGCTTTTATTATTTTGTTTTTAATTGTTTTATTCACAAGTTGAATGTGCGAACACAAACACCAGCTGCCGCGTAACCGTGTACAAAGAACCGAAATACAGGAAATTACTGCAATGCAAGTGRACTGTGTGCGGCCGTTGGACGGGTTCGTCTAAACGAGAAGGCGACTAGTTGTGGATGAGTACCGGACTGCAAGTCCCACGAGCGAACTGCTATCGACAACGCTTTGAAAGCAACTGAACTAAACGTGGGGCGAAGCGGCCAAAAGCGGTATGCGTCTCCCGGTATGGAGCCCATAAAGCGACGAGAATGAAAATGCCGACAGCGTAGCAGACGAAACAAGTTGGCTGCGCGCGATCGGCACGATCAGCTGGCAGACGCAAATGCTGCGGTGCATACAATCAGGCATGGAGCAGTTTTTAAGCTCTTTCATTCTTAATTCTGCATTCGTCTTTATTATTTATATTTCATATGTCATATATTTATTTCTGTATATACTATGCATATTTGCACACGCTTCTTCACAATCTGTCTCGCTATCGGTAACGAAGCCGCGTGTGAATGCGTGCAGACGCCGAGAAATGTTTGAAAGTAGTCACGTAGAGCGCGACCGGTCGTCGATTCCGTTTTGTCTTATTCGTTATACTGTTTGCATGCTGCTGCTGCAGAGGTAATCGCAGTGAGCGCGTCGTCAGTGAATTGATACGGAGGTCAGAAGGCAGTGAGATGGATGAGAGATTGAGGCTTCTGATATAAATTTCTTTCGTTTTTTGTCGAAAAGAACGGAAACGAGATGCTCGCAAGAGTGAATGCAACAAAATTAAATAATTTCTTTGTGTAAAAAATTAAAAAAAATATTTTTTTTTGTTCCTTTGCGTATTTCATTTTGCAGCGATTTATTTCTTAGAATTGTATGTGATAAAACTATAATTATGTACATTTATGTAATAACAAATTATAATTACGTCTTGATAAAATACTAAAGTACCGTTAGATTTGTAATATGGGAGGAGATATGCATAATTTTGCAATAAGCGAATACAATAGCAATGTTAAATGCAAATGTACAGTGCTAGCCAAAGAAATAGAGCTACATTTATAAAAACCTGCGAAAAAACAGAGACTTCTTCAGATCCCAGTACCAAAAATTGTGTGTTTCATTRAATATTATTCTAGTAGTTTACCAAATCCAATATCAATGGATATCTTCATACCATAGCCGAATTCTTTCTTTTTCAAGGCTGTTGTTTCATTTGCGTTGGGGTTGGTTTTTACGTGGCGGTTCCCAAACCCAGTCTACAATTCTGATTAGAGATGGTTTGCCAGCTCACCTTAGCTTGCCTTCAAACGTATGTCCTTTGGTTACCCAGAGGATATTTATTCTAAGACCGGAAGTCCTGAGCTGCTTGAGCCATATGTAAAAGAATTGTTTTTGGCCACTCCCAAATGAATGGCAATCAGAAGACTTTCCTCACTGGCTTGAACTTCTACACATGGCTCTATTCTTCATCGAGTTCATGCTTTATACCCTAGAGTATAACCAAGCACTGATTCATTTGTGTTTTAAAATTTTTTGTGAATTTAAATCTAGTTTTTCTTTTTATGTTATATCTTCCTGGGTTAATAATTTGAATACTTTTGAAATCAATGTGAAGTAAATATAATTATTAATGTACCKTATTTGCATATAGTTTTATATTAATTTATCAATAATGTTACAATGCGTTGTCATCACATACTTGTCTAATAGCCCTTTGGAACTTTACGCTATCGCTTGATGTGGTTCGTAATGTTCTATTCCGCTTAATTTGCTACGTCATTTTATTTATTTCTGCTTTACAYTTTTTATGTAATTATTAATGTACGATGTATAAGCTTTCACTCTTATCTGCGCTTCCCATGATTCATGAAAAAAATATACATACACATCCACATACGTCTGTGCGTGTTGCAAACAGAGAGAGAGCGCGTAAACCGATCACTCTGTCTTTGATAGCGTTGACAAGTCAATGTAAATCGCTTATGCCCTGAAGTATGCAATAATTTTAACATTTGGTGGGCGGGAGCGATGTTAATCCCGAAAATCATATATTTTTTTATTGTGGTGATATCGAAAACCAGTGGTAATACTCGTATATATTAGGTTGTCAAAAAAGTCTTGCGGTATTTTCGCTAGTTGGCGCTGAGAGCGCGTAGTTCTAGTTTTATTCGCATCGGGTCATGCTATACCTTTTTGAAAAGCTAATTTCACGCGCTAACACGTGTTTGATTGATTGTCGTTTCTTTTAAGTCGTTCGTGAGTTATAGCGTCGCAAACATGGAGAAAAATAAAGAGAAAATACGGCATATTTTACAGTACTACTACGATAAAGGCAAAAATGCAKCTCAAGCCGCCAATAAAATTTGTGCAGTTTATGGACCCGATACAGTTTCCATTTCCACCGCACAACGATGGTTTCAACGTTTTCGTTCTGGTGTAGAGGTGGTCGAAGATGCGCCACGCGATAAAATCGCTGAATTGGTCGAAAGAGACCGGTATAGCAGCAGCCGTAGCATCGGTCCAGAGCTGGGCATGAGTCATCAAAAAAATTTTATGAACAATTGAAAATTCAATAAAAATACCGCAAGACAACCAAATGTTATAATACAACAGTCGATATATAGATAGCGCCACCAGAGGGCGCTAGATTCAAAAAGTCCTATTTACTTTGGCACTCACCTTGTATACGTTACTTTGGTCGATTTTATGATCAGTTTGCTGACAATATTTTTGAGGGAGTAGTCATTATCTTTCCTGAGATTTGCCTGTTATCCTGGTTCATTTATATCGGTTCAAACCTTCCCCTAGTCCCTATATTAATTGTCCAGAATAAGCAACACATGGAAAAGCTTCAGTTGTGACAGACAGGTGCATCCTGGAGCTCCTGTCAATATAAATTATACAACGAAGTTTTTTACTTTCGTGGAAATCAATCCAGGAGACACCTGCTCGCAGTACAATCCTCAGCCACACATATCAAGTGACTTTTATTAGAAATTTTTTACACATTTTTTTGTTCGAAATTCGTTTTTTATTCACCATGATTGCCTTCAGGGCTAGTACACTGATTATAGCGACCTTTCATCTTTTCGATGTCTTTGTTTTGTGGTACAATTTGTCCTTTGCTTCAAAATAGGCAATAAAAATTATTCCATGTGCATCCCAAAATATATACTCGTAAGATTGCCGATTGGACTTCGAAGTGAAATGATGGAGCCATGTTTCATCAATTGTCACATATCGACTGTAACATTCATTACACTGGAACAGCTCCGAATCGTCGTTATTTTTGGTCAAAACCTAGCACCCGCGGCACCCACTTTGCAATGAGTTTTCTCATACCTAAACATTTGTGAATGATATGATTAACACATTCGGCTGATATCCTTAGAGTGCCTGTTATCACGTACAAATCCACTTTCCTGTCTTCTAAAATTATTTTGTAGACTGTTTTGGTGTTTCCGTCGGTAACAACCTATTTTGGGCGTTCACCGTCTTCGGTGCTCATTTCAACACGTTTAGACGAAGCATACCAATGATCTAAACGAGGTTCGATCTCCGAAAGTACAGCTTTTTGGAGGTTAGATCTAAGTAAATTTCATTTAAGTGACGCCATCTATCTGTCAGGTCGGAGATATTTTAATGGAAATGTTACTTGCGCCATTTAGTCTCTTATAAAACAAGATCAAACGCTATAAAACTCTTGCGAACAGTGCGGTTCAGGCTGATACCACCTTGCTGCCTTTCTCTCAAGCCTCCTCTATCATTTGTTGAACCCTGTTGAATTAACATCGTTTCTAGCAGGTGTAAGCTAACCGATCCTGCACATGAATACCCCTACTTTGACAGAACTTTGGTAAACTTTCGTCATATGTATGATCTGATTCTTAGACAGAGCTTAGGTAAACTCTCGACATTGGTGTGATAGAGATGTAGTGATAGAGGAAGAGTGCATAGCATAGTAAGAACTAAATAGGACGATGTTCGATACGCAAAAATATATTTTTGTTCAGACGCTTAGACCCTACTCGAATCAATGTTAAGTCCCAAAAAAAGCAGTGATCAGCTTGGTTTATTCATAGTCGCTCCGTATGGTATCAAACATTTCATTACCACTTCATTTTTTTATCTCCTCTGTGTTCTGAGCCTTAGTTGAAACTAACGATGCAGTATTTTTTGGTTTAWATAATTTAGTTTTATTTCATTTTTGAAAACCTTATAAATTAAAGATGACAGCATAGAATACAAAATAAATCAGCTTAAAATCTAAACAGACATTTAAATAAATTAATATTGAGTCACAAAATAATCGCGACGAAACTTAAGCGTAGTAAGTGAGTACGTCTTTGCCACAAATAAATAAATACAATACAAAATACATAAATAAAGCTGTGTTATGTACATACACTAAAATTTACTCGGAGTAAAGCAAACGAAGATGCTTAGTAAAAAGTTGTGTCTAAAATACAAGTTTAAAAAATAGATTTGGTGTAGACCAGTACGTAGAGCGTAAAAATTCCAAATTGCAACTGAATTTTTGCATATTACATACATATTGAAATGGTTTGACTGTACGTCTGAATGACTGAAATGCTGCGCCGAACAGCGACAACGGCGTCTACAAAGTTACGCGAATGCATGCGAGTAGTCTTGGTCTCATCGAAAGGTTAAGAGTTCAGCATTTTCGCATTAGCTGTAGCGGCGTGTATTTAAGCGCCCTTGGCGTATGGCGTACACGTCTACGCCATTTTCGCTTGTGTGCGCACAAGTATTGACGATGGTGCCACATCACTCATACCCAACTCCTCCAAATCCACATCCTCGTAATCGCCCACAAACTCACCCTCTTCGCCATCGACAAATCGATCCATGCGCTTAATTGGCAGATCGCCATTTGCACTATTGTTTGCGTCCTCTTCTTCATACTCCTCGAATTCATCATCGTAGAAAGCTGACGACGCTCCCTCATCGTCTGTTGCGTCGCCATCGAAACGTTCAATTACGAAATCCTTAAGACGTGATTCCGGGCGCTGATCATAATCGAATACTTGGCGCACCTCACGCGGCGGCATATCTGTGGTGAAGCTAAACTCTGCCGACCCCGAAGCGAAGGTGTCGGCGGCGTTAGTGCCAATGCGTGCATCTGGTACGACAGGTACTACTGCAGATTGTGCGGCAATTGTCGCGGGAGTGGCAGTGTTGACTGCCTTCAAAACAGTGTTTGGTGAGTTCATCACCGCAAGTTTCGTGGATGCCGTTTGTTTTGCTTGCATTGGGGACGCAGGCATTTCAATTGAATCTAATGGCTGCTCGGCAAATAGTCCGCCTAGCGAGGAGTCAAGTAGGCTGAGTAATCCCGACATGCCAGKTGGTGGCTCATTAGGCAGCTCGAGCTTTAGCAGTGGCTCACTTTGTGTAAGCTTTGCAACAGCTGGCGTTGATGTTGCCTGGAAATCTTCAGACTTAACAGTACTTTTTGTAGTTGCTTTTGTTGTAACTGYTGCGGCTGTTGTGCTGATGACTTTAGAAGATACAGTGGTTGCTGTGGGTCGTGCTGTTGTTGTCGTTGATGTCACTGGTTTCGTTGTTGATTTAGCGGAATTAGCGGTTGTATTAGGTTTTGTGGTCACTACAGGCTTCGAAGTAGTTGGTGTGGATTTCATGRTTGGCGCAGCCTTCGTAGGTTTCGCTGTTGTGGTCGTCGAAGGCTTGGCTGTYGTCACAGAWTTCGGTGTCKTTGAAGGCTTTGCTGTTGTTGTCGTCGTCGTCGTGGACGACGTCTTCACATGCAGATGTTCTACATGGAAGGTTTCGGGCGTGCCACGCTTTTCCTCTCCCGGTTCCGCTACACGCACGACGGGTTCACGTTTAGGTATGACCGGCACTATTTTCGGTAGATTCAAATTGATACCATTCTTGCCATATTTCTTCACTTTCGAGTGACCTTCAATAATTAGGTACATAGGGCCTCTGAGTGGMGCTTCGGGCTGTTTGTAGTGTGAGAATAAGGAGTCGGTAGTCATTTGCATTGGTGCCACAGTCGGTCGAGACGCCAARTTGCTGGTGGTTGGTATCAGTAGGCGTGAAGAAGTCGTCGACGTAGTAKTGCGCGGTGTCGTCGTTGTTGTTGGTGTAGTGTAAAYGACATACGTAGTGGTGCTGGGGGTATGTGGCGTCAGTGTAGGGCCAATAGTTGGATAGAAAACGCTGGGTGTGATAGCAATTGGKGATGCTGTTGATGACACACGTGGTGYAGTTGTTGTTGTGGTCGTCGTGGTARCCACAGTTGGAGGCGCTGAGACGTGCGTAATCGGTGTTATTGGTGTGAAACCACCGCYTATTGCATTGGTGGATGGCATGCGCTCATAAATGGGCTTCGTAGTGTCGTAAGCATACTTATTGGCGGACGTTGAATAATTAGGCTTGGCCGATGTTTTTACGACCTCCTTTTGTAARAGTTCATGCAACCATGGCTTGCGTCCAGTGCCGCTTTGCTTTAGACTGTTCGGACTATGGCGTACCGAATTGGCTGAGTAAGACTCTTGCGGCGGATGCGAAGTGATGCTATTCGCGCTGGGACGTGCGTAGCTGAAGTAGTAATGGGAATCCTGCGGATGTGAGTCGTAAATGTGTGAAACTGGCATACGCGATGACTGTGCCGCTGTTGAAATGGCAGCTGCCGAACCGCTGGGCATGGCATACTGATGATGTTGAGGCTGCTGCTGATGGTGATGCATGGTAGGCGGTGCATGATACATCCACGACGAGGACGAAGCCGTTGTAGACATGCTTGGCTGATGCTGCATCTTCATGTGTTGYATTGCGAGCGGCGACAACGATGACGAGGATGGTCCCATGCTTGACATTGTRGACGTATGCGGTGGTGGCGCCGCCGACATGCTATGCCGATACTCTGTATGCACTTGCGAGGGTTTCATGGGCACATTGAAGGTATTRATTGGCGGTGAGTTCAACTGTATGGGTGGTGGCATTAGACGTGTCGGTGGTTGTTGTGCATAATAGCTGCGACGCACTGAGGTGTATTTCGGTTGTACTAGTGGTATTTCACCTTTTGCATTTTTAACGGCGCCCGGATGGTGAGATTGATGGTAATGCTGGTGTGGCATAACAACATGTTGGTTCATATGTGCATGTTGTTGTGGTGCATGCGAMGATGCAGGTATGACACCATTGCTGCCTCGTAAGTGTTCATTCGGCATGCCGTACTTTGGAATGTCCTGCTGGCCGGGGTGGGCAGCAAAACGCACGCTAYTTATATCCTGCTTGCYGCTGTCGTTCTCCTCTTTGCTGTTGCCACCATCCTTTGTGGTTGTCTCCGCCCAGTAGCGTACATGCTCCAGCGTTGGCGGGCTGTAATCAAATGTTGGATCGTTCTTCAGTGGGTCGCCACGGCCCACAGGTCGCCATTCGTTGCTGTAATCCAAGCGCGGGCTGAATGCGWGCGCTGTGTGTGCGCATCATACGTAATGATCGTATGCCAACAGTTGAGTGAGCATAGTAAAGAAGAAGAGAGAAGAAAAGATAAGCGTGTTATTAAAAATAGAATTCAACCAGTATAACCAGCATTAGATTCTCTGTGATATTTTAGCATCAACTAATTAGTATACCCAACATAGTTGCTTGTTATCGGGATTTTATTTTCACAGAAAGTGGCGTTTAGTTGTAGTCAAACTCTCATTCAACATATTTTATCAAGACTGGTCTTCTTGATTCTTGCCGCTGTTAATGCAGAATTATAGAAAGCTAAATTATGGAATAAACAGAGTCCCAATTATTATCTTGTCCTTATTGTAGGCCTTTTATTCATATTCTTCGTAGAGCCGTTAGATTTTGTTGGATTTTTCCTAAAACTCGTTCAAATCTTTAGCTGATCTGGTGACAAGGCGACTTTGTGSTACGTATCGTTCRTGAGTTGTTTCTAACTTGAGCTCTCTATTGCTATTAGAAATGTGTTCATATTTTTATTCGAATTTAAATGAGTATATCTCTTTACGAACTAAATGCAACTGTGCCTAAACTGAGGGAGAAGTGCTGAGAGATCATTTTGTCCCATTTTATCAGTTTCCTCTATTTCTCCGTCTCTATTTCGCTAAGATTCATAGAGTTTTGTTCTTAGTCACATTTTGATAATTTTTATAAAACTCTGTCCTATTTATTATGTTGAATAGTTTTTTTTAAAGTTAGGTTGTACGACAACATTATGTTGTTTTAAAGCCTTTTTAGCCTTTGAGTAAAATTCAAAAAACTCATACAAACCTAAATCTTCCATAAATATTCATTCCTCAATAATCTTTAAGATTTAATAGACGAAAAATTAAAAGATCTTATCTTTGTCTGTTTTGGTTCGTGTCTCGGCTGCAACTTCTAACCACGTTCTAAAGGCTACTGAAGTKTCACTAATTTTATGAGCAGCTTTAACATTTCAAAAATACTACAAGAATGATCTTGGCTTAATGGAAGAGAAGACTGGTCAGCGGAAGATTTTAATTTAATTTAAGAATTTGTGGTATGTGTCCTTGCTATTATTTACAATTATTGAACTCTATAAAAATCCTGCCGATTAACCTACTCAGTTATTAGAATGAATGTGAATATTGGTAAGATCGATTGATATGAAGTTCGTTACGTGATCACCGGTGTGTGTGAATTCGATAAAGAAATCGCTCTTTTGGCAAAGATACTATGAAAAGTTTTCTACTATCACTTGGCAGGGTTAGGTTAGATGACTGATCTAGAAAGATAGCATGTCGACTACGTGAAGCAATTGTGAAGCCATAGCAAAGAAGAACTCCTGTGTTCGAACTTATAAATTAGCAAAACGTGTAGTAGTCAATACAAATTCGCACAGGCGTTTAATTTCCATTCCCTCAGTGCGGTAGGATGTCTGAAGGTACGCGCTCCCARGTRCTTTGCCATGACCTCCCAAACGTGAGACTGTCAAAAAGGAAGTGTTGAGTTGTTTCCACTTCGTGTTTTTCCATACAGCTTCTGCAGATGGCATCTGCTAAGATTCCCAGCCTTACAGCACGGATGGTAATTGGCCCATAGCCTGTTAAAACCCCCAAAAACTAGAGAGAGGCTAGCCTTACTGAGAAAAAAGAGACGGTGAGAGAAGTCCGTCTTAGTATACCAAAAATTAATTAAAATGTGTGTATTGGGTATCATCTAGGTTCATTAATATGGTTGAGTACATGCAACTTACTCACACTACGTCCTTTTTTTCAAACTCTACACATGCATATCTACATTTTCAATGCTCCATTTAATTATTATATTTTTTTTTAAATTTATATTTGCCATATGTTTATTGATGACTTTTTATTACATGAGTGTTATAATTGCCCATGCTAATGCGTACAACGTTGAAAACATTGAAAAACATCAACGCCGTCAACGGTGCTGGTTTGAAAAGTGGCCGGGCGGGCTTGTGTGGGCTACATCAATGCCACAATGGGGCGCTGAAGTTGCTACTCGACTTAACATTAACTCGCGTGGCCGACGGTCGCTCACGGCACTACGGCCATGAGCAAGTGGTTCGCTTGGCTTGCGCGCCATGTGCTCCATCACCCCAACTGCTGGCCGCCAGAGTTGACTTGCTGCAGAGCACCACACCAATGTTTATACCATGCTGTCTGTCGGTCTGTCTGACTGCCACGCTATAGTTTATATATACTTTTTTTGTTTGTCTAAAAGGCATGCGCCGTTGCATTGGTGTTGTGGCTGGCGTGGCTGTGACTGTGGCCGTTGCCGTCGACGGTTAAGCGTTCGCCTACTACGCAATAATAGATATTCGCTGCGGTATAATCATAACTTGTTAAAGTGTTAACAAATGTTTCTGCTACCACCTCACCTTGCAGCAGCAGCAACTATGGTAGGCCTGCYCCAACCAGCTCCACGAACACCACAACCACCACCGCCGGYMCCCAGYCATCATCACCGTCTTGTTGGCTGGCCACCTTTCCGCCGCCTTCCGCTAAGCTCTGTGSTTTCACTGTTTGTTTGGTTGTCGGYATTCGTTCGGCCTGTCAGTTTGTAGTCTGTGCTCTGTCGTCCGTCCATCTGGCCGTCTGTCCGCCTGCCCACTTGCCAGCCTGCCTATTAGTGCAGCCCAGTTATTGCCGCTGCTGCATTTAACAGCTCTACTAACTAYCTGTGGTATCAAATGTCGTCTTCGTTTTCAATGTGGCCGTAGCATCRCGTCGCGGGCAATCAGCTATGCGCAGCTACGTCCGTTCGGTTCATCGTTTCGTTTGAGGCG
Source organism: Bactrocera latifrons (assembly GCF_001853355.1). Taxonomy (NCBI): domain Eukaryota; kingdom Metazoa; phylum Arthropoda; class Insecta; order Diptera; family Tephritidae; genus Bactrocera; species Bactrocera latifrons. The sequence goes on along the minus strand of NW_017535963.1, from coordinate 1,600,646 downwards.
TCGAAGCGAAAAAATTGTGCAAATTATTTTATGATGTATCTMCAATTGCCACAACAATGTTGATTACCACTTTTAGTGCGTTAATAATGCCAGTCAATGAAATTACTGGTTGCTGTGTTAGTTGATTGTTCAGTTTGCTCGTCTCTTTTTGCTTCTATGTGTGTGTGTGTGTGTTATTGTTGCTCCTGCTGTTGTTGTTTGATTTGATTTTTGTTTTCATTTTCGCCGATAGCTTGAATGTCTTCTTTATTGTTGCTTTTGACTCTCTTGACTGTGTTGATTAGTATTGGCTTGGCGCACACGTATGTATATGACATTTGTTGGCTTTCCGAGAGCTGGACTTTGAGAAATGTTAATGGTTGTCTCTATTGAATTTCTTCCATGAATTAATTTTTATGTGTGTGCATGCAATAATTGTGGAAAATATCATGGTTCACGATAATTATATTAATTTTCACAATTGGTTTATTTCTGTGTGTTAATCAGGGTTGATTCAAATTATAATTAATACTTTAACTTGTAGCGTGGGATCTTTATGTCTATTGAAAGCTTTATTTTTGACAATTGACAAAATGAAAAAAATTGTTGTACTTTTTGGTGGTACATTGGTCTTTGTTTTGAGTTCTTCCTTTATTGCTTTGTGTCATTAACAACACCTTGATCCAAGATCTTGTGATCCATAGCAATTCCAACCACATATCCGCCTCAGCTACAAGTTATGTATGAATTCAATTATTATTTGATGAAATATTTATCCTGTCTTTTTTACATTCCAAAGAAGTCTTTCACAACAGGTTGTTCAATAAGAGCGCTACACATGTTTTTTAATAAAACAATAACGGTTTGGAATATCAATGAAATTCTTTATGAAACTGCATGGCCACCACGGGCACGCTTGCAGAAGTCCAGTCGTTGAACACAATTATCGACGGGTTTCAAGCATAAATCGGGCGATACTGCTTCAATTTCACATTAGATATTGGTACGAAGTTCATCAATCGCCGCTATCTTATTGGCATAGACCATAGACTTGACGTAGGCTCACCAGAAATAGTCTAACAGTAAGACTTCATGTTGACACGAGATATCGTTTTAAGTTATGCCTATCCAATAGAAATTAATGGAGCTACTAAATAAGTCCACTTGGTATGTACTCTTAAACCCAAAACTTCTACCGAAAAGATAGACTTCTGGTCGCCGAGTTTGAAACAACCATTTATTTAGGGCTGACTAGAGAGCAACYGTTTTCTGTGCTCGATATACCTATATAGATTACATCGTTGATACCTGCAATGGTTATATACCAGTGAATATCAGTTAGTGTGATTTAACCCTGCTTTGCAAAAAAACTCGGTTTTTTGTCTGTCTGTGTATATGCAATCTAGTCCTTCGATTTTCGAGATATTGAGCTGAAATTTCGCAAACGTCCTTTTCTTTCCAAGGAGCTGCTTATTTCTCGGAACCATCGATGTCGGCCCATTATACGATATGGCTGCCAAACGAACCGAAAACCAAAATCAAGTTTTTGTTTGAAAAACTTTTTATTTAACAAGATAACTGCACGAATTTTAACAAAAATCATTCTTCAAAGCTATGCTACAAATATCTGGGTACATTGTACAGATCGGACCACTATAACATATAGCTGTCATACAAACTGATCGTTTAATATCAAGTCCTCGTATGAAAACTTTTTTATTTGCCGTCATATCTTCATGAAATTTGGACTTGGATGGTTTTCAAAGGCAACTCTACAGTCTCCGAACATGTTGTATAGATCGGACTACTATAACATATAGCTGTCAGTCAAACTGATCGCTCAAAAAACAATCCAAAAAATATCTACAAAGAAAATGAAGAGTTACACATGTAAACAGTGTTGAAAAGCGCAGAAAATACAAGAAGAAAAATGGTAAATACAACAAAATATAAACATTTAAGCAAATCATAAATGAAACTAGGTAAACAAGCTCCTGCCGAGCGACTGGACTTGAACTTGAACTAACAATGGCCACAAATGACGCGGCGACACGCGTGCCACAGCAGGTACAGGTGGTACAAGTACTTGTGGCGAATGCAATAAATATATTACTTACATATACATTGTATATACAGTTATACTTTTTTGTATGTGCTGCATGTGTATGTGAATGTAGCTGTGTAATTTTTGCTATGATAAATGTTTTGACAACAAAGACGAAAGATCAGCAACACAACTAGCAACAAAGATTGTGTATTTATGACTGTATGTGTGTGTGATTTATGTATGTATATGGCGAAGATCAGTGCATCAGAAACCATATTCGCCAATCACGCTAATGGCTAAATGGCTGTGACTATGTGCTTATGCGGTTATATGGTGGCTGGCGTTGCAACATTTGTGGCATTTGTGTTGTTGGAATTGTGGCAATGCARCGCTAAGCAAAAAGCCGAAACGTCGAAACGCATAAAAGCGAAATAAAAACAAAAGTAGTCGAAATGCGCAGCAATGTTCAATGGTCGTTTGATGGTCAATCACTCATTCACTCGTACACTTGTACGATAACAAACACACTTACACACACACACATGCAAATAAATACGATGCAAGTTGGTTTGAGCACAGAAAGGATGCGTTGCAAGTAGGCGCGCGCTTGTGGTGGCTGGAGCGGTCTGTGGTGAACGACGGATGAGCAAATGGTTGGATGATTTAGAAATAACAGCAACAGTAAAGAAAAAAACAACAACAACTAGTAAAAGAAGTAGTTGGCAAAGCGGCTTTTTATTGGCAAGCGGCATAAAAAGCGGAAAGTGAACGCGCGGAGGGTTTATGTGCGGTTGCACTTGCTCTGACCATCAAAGTACTTTACAAATACACACATACACACACACATACATGCGCACTCACACATATGTGTATGTATAGTTTATGGCGAAGAAGAAAATAAACGCTGCTGCGCTTGCTGATAAATTATTTGCTAAAACCTGACAAATCGCTTTCCATTTTAATACGACAAATACACAGAGATCGACGCATGTACACACACACACGCAAACGCATACACTCAATTGAAATATGCCACAAACACACACATAAATCATTACATATTTCCACCAAATTGCCAGTGTTTTGACGAACAAACGAGTCAACTGGCACGAAGCAAACAAAAGACTTAAGACACGAACTCGCTTTTGGTGCCTTCGAACGTGCCGAAGCATGCAAAGTAGACGCGGCGTAGTGGCAGTAGACCCGCTGCCCCAAACACGGCGGCAAATTTGTCATTACAGCAAGAAGGCTTCATAATAGTCAATAGCTGGCGATTTAATAGACTTCAAGCGGGGCAACTGGGGCGCGCGCAAACAAGGATCTGCTGCAGTTGCAGCAATGTTGACTGGTAGCTGGGGCAACTGCCGGCAATGACGGACAAATCAGTATGCAAATAGTGCCAGTGCCGCCGCATGTGCTTTTGGTGAATATGTGAAAAAGCATGAATTGTCGACGCGACGACGAAAACAAACAACAGCTGTTGCAGCGGCAACAGAAAATTAAAAAAAAAARAAAWAAAAAAAAAAAAACAAAAAAGCGGCCACATTCACATCATAACAACGTAAACAATGCATTTTATTGTGGGGCGCAACAAACTTGCAATGTGCTCGTGCGCATGCGCATGTGCGGAGTCTGTGTCAAATTCGATTAACGTCACACACCGCCGGAAAAACGAGCTACAAACAAATATGCATGCGGCATTAAACAACAGTTAAGCTGACACAGCTCGTTTCTTGGAGACACACTGCGTCCGCTGACGTTGCCACAGCCACCAACAACGCCACCCCGTCACAGCTAGCGCGCTGTGTGCCTCTGGGACAGCGCTGTCTSTTATGACTCTGCGGCGACTGTTGCGCACGGTCATTGCTGCCACTTTGTCAGCATCACTTTCAATTTTTTGCTACTTTGATTTTTTGCCAACTTTTTTCGGTTCGTTGAAAAATGCGCCGCCGCGCCGATTGCCTCTGAAAATTTCGTCATAATTATATTTTGGTGTTGGCATTTCTACTTGTTCGCTATTTATATACAAACAATGCTAAGCTCTATAATAGTTGACAGTGCTATTGTTGTTGTTGCTTTTCATTATTGTTACTGCAGCAGCTGCTGTCAATGCAGTGTCATTGTTTGTTGTATTTTTTGTTGCGTCTGAGTTGGAGTTTGYATTCATTTTTTGCATTTCTATAGCAACTTTTTCGTATTACGTAATGTGGGTATTTGAAAGCAGCGTTGAGATAGTTTAAGGGAATGTCAATCAGATACAAAATTCAATAATTGATGAGTGGATGAAATTTTTGAATGAAACTCGCAAGTATACAAAAAACTGGTATCTTATTTTTTACTTTTCATCGCTTTAGGCATGGTTGAAGCGARGGCACAATTTCTTCTCCACGTGGATCGAGTAAAATCATTCTTGATTTATGATATCACGGAGCTCAATCAGGAAGTTCCACATAGCCTTTTCTTCTTTTACCTCTCTCTGTTTCAAGAACTTGGTCAGAGATGTGACGTCGAATATTCCCTTGTACCGCTAAGTAGCATAAAAATCGCCTCGATTTAAGTTTATTTAATAAGGATTAAAGATCTTTTATAGAGATATTTATCTAGATTTAAGRTAGCAATGTAGGCAAATGCTCAGCTATTGTAAGACCAACTCTGCTTTACGGTGCAGGAGTACGGTGGACAGGCGTATGGAAATCTACCCACCAGAAGCCAATGGAAAGGTTGAGAGAATCGCTGCGCTGTGCATAACAAGAACTTTAGTGATTCTAAACCTGCTATCTATAGACAATGGAACATCTCTTGTGCACTTGTGCTGCATTGGCAACACTACGTTGTAAGCCTTTGGGATCCCCACGGTATGATACACTGAAGAAGGTATCGGGAAATAGGCCGCCGTGTATGTTAAAATTCCCGTTTCGATCAGTCAGTTTATATAACAGTTAAATGCAATAGTACACCGATACTTCGGTTAAGCACCTCCTCGCAAGCCTAACATAGTCTGTTAAACGTACAGTACTGCCACGATCGTTGACATTTGAGCTTGCCTTTTATAATACGGGAATTTAATCATAAAGTTTGACATTACTCAAAATGCTTTCACAAGAGCGCTATTTATGTTGTTTACAGTAACTTAAAATATTCATTTCGATCAAAAAATTGGAAATAAATCACGAACATTTTTATGCGATTATTTTCCACGTAAATTGATGGTAAGTTCAATCGAGGTCGCCCATCACTCCAAGACGAATTTAGTGTAGGTCGATAKATCTTGAGTTGAAAAATAGTTTAGAGTGGAACATTTGAAAAAGCAATGCGTTTTCTCGTGAATCGAAAATATTCGCCAATGATTTTCGTTTTCAATTTCACCATTAAATTATAATTTTTTGCTTTCTGTTTTTTTCTCATTCGTACTTCTATCACATAATTCTATTATATTTGTAATACCCTTTTTGTACGTACCCACATCGTTTATTGGCTCATTTAAAATCGCATTAGTCTTCTCATCCTTGTTGTTGTCCACTACTGTTATAGTTGCGATAGCCGGCTGGTTTTGCTCAGGCGTTTGCAGCTGCTGCTGTTGATTTGTCTCCTGCTGCGCATTGCTCGTTGCTTGCGCGGACGCCACGCTTGTGCTGGTGAGCAGGAAGCCTAAACCAATGCATATCGTAACAAAATTGAATTTGTTGCGATCGGTAATCATTGCTGTCAGGGGATCTGTAATGGAGAAAATTGAAAAATTATTACCATTTGCTATTTGTGGTAAGAGCAGAGAGAGAGAGAGAGAGGGAGAGAGAGAGGCGAGAAGGGGAGTTACGCTGGGAACTTGCTAAATTAATAAATACATTTCTTTTGTATGATATATGGCTAAAAAGCTAAAGAAAATCGTAAAAAAATATTGTAGTTAGTCTGAGATAAAGCTCTTGTTGATAATATAATAAGACCGTATGTAAATTTAAGACACTTTACGAAGCTCTCGGCTGCCAAGCTAACCTTGATCGAAAAAGGGTCTGTACGATTAAAGTCAGTATATAAAAGTGTACTAGTATACATTAAAAGAAGGACTTCAGCCTTAAGTGGATTTTGCTGAAACSGTAYAACCCGTTGTTGATTCGTGCATTGTGCTTYCAATTTATTTCTTAATGACTCAAGATTCACTAGGAAACCGAACATAACTGGTGCAGCTTCGTAAACCTCAAATGGTCTGATTTTTGATGAATCCACTCAGGATGTTCCAATTAGTCTGTGAATGTTTCTCTGCCTCTTCACTAGAGTTTTCTTCTTGGGAGGATTCTAAGAAAGCAGACTAATACCCACCTTAGACAGCTTTACGTCAAGTTCCTATGTTCTAGGTCTAGGCATTAAGTTGAAGTGAAGGGAAGCGAAGAACGTAGGAATCTGAAATCTCTTAAAGGGTATGCTTCTTCTCTGTTGTCCTCGAAGAATATGTACTATGTATATTACCTTCATGATCTTGAAGAGTCCTCCAAGTGAATATATACTTTCGTGAGCTTGAAGATCAGTTTCACCCTTTGTCTCGAACGAAGTTTACAAAATCAGAGAGGTGTCAAGGAAGATGAAAGGGGAATAAGCCTCTATTCCCCATATTAGCTTTCGATGTAAAAAGTCYGATTCTTTAAACTTCTGGATAAATTTTTGATTACAATTAACCGTTCTTCCTGAGCCCCACAATCCATGCATACCGAATTTCTCGCTGGGCTTGACGCCATACTCACACAACGAGATTGCGCAATTTCTTTTGACACTCATGTAAAAAGCGCGTATTTTAAATAGATTACATCTTTATAACTTTGCCGACCGTGTGCACTCGGTTAGCAAAAGCGCCGCTTAGCATGGCATGGCACGGCTCGGCATGATACAGCACAAACCGACGCGCATGCACACAAAGGGAACAGCCGACGTTTTTTCAGTCCAAGCGGAGAAACATACATGAGCTCTGTTGCGCCAGGGCCCTCCTACTGGATATGTTCGTCCCCTATTTACGAGTGTGTTGTTGTCTGGCTTATCGGTAAAGTATATTTTTCTGCAATTCTTGTCAGGACCAACATGTATGACAACTTTATTAAAATTTATTGCATTATCGAGAGTTGCAACCGGAGAGGAAGAGGGGTATTAAGTGAGAGGAACATGAAAGGGCAKGCAAGCACAACTAAAGAAGAAGGCTTRCCGCCATGATCGGYACTTGCAGTGCTGGCTGGTCAGAGAATGCGTCGGACGCCGGAGTTGCAGCCCCACGTTGTGGTGGGCAGACACACTCACGGACTCATGGTGTGCCACACACGCTTAACGAAGATGCGTATCTCATTTCGATTTTCTCGTTTATTGCGATAAATTGCAAGTAAATATTATAATCAGTTGTGCGCAAGGCAGGTACTGTTAAGATATTGTTGATTTAGAGGCGACGAGCAATTGTGAGACTGAAAATAAATGAAAGATGCGGCATACAAAGTTGCAACGATGCGAGTTGCGGTATTGCTGTTTCTTTGAAGAATATCGTCAGTGGTGATGGCGCTTGTATAATGGTCCAGTATTTTTGGCTTTCAATGTTTTTTTACCGAACTTTTTTTTTATTGTACCCAATACATAATAATGCTGGATACATATGCTTAATAGATTCCTTCAAAATATTATGACACCAATTGAACAATTTTGACAGTTTACTTGAGTTCTAACTGTCAACAGTTAAAAAACTTCATTTTTTTCTTGACTCACTCTAAAGTCGTCAATTCTAAAAAAGCTTGTTAGCTAAGTTGTCCAAATAGTCCTTCAAGCAGAGATTATGACTCTGTTCTTGTTATTGTAGTTTTAAAAAGCCTTTCTCAAGCAYGTTAGCGGAATGCTGCTGAGTTGATAGGCCTTGGGTCAGACAAAAATTCTGCCGAGGGAACGACGGAAGATGATATCTCTATCCTCCTCTGCTGCCACAAGTTGATTCCTCAGTCAACTCTTTTATAGTGTTCATATCCAGCTTTAATATTGGCCAAGTACCTCTTGGCTCTACCCCAACTGTCGTCTCATCTGCCGAAGCAAGGGAGTAGTTGCTTCCTTTTTTTTATCTACTTTGATTTTATTTTAGTTCTATCTTACCCAACATAACCATTGGCAACACTTTATCCAACATCTGATCGACCTATTTTTCCTGTCATTAGAAATCTATTCCTTTGATRTTTGTTAGTTCTTCTAATAGTCTGCTCTTTGTCAGAGATATAATACCCGTTTCGAACTCAAATGTGCATAAGTTTTGAGCTTCGAATTTAGTACTTCCGAAAATCGCTTTTTTTAATTTTTAAAATACAAATTGATAACGGGTGGCATGAAATTTAACTCAATTTAGAAACAAATGAATACAATCGAATTTTGTCTTCAAATTAATTTTTTTAGAGGAAATTYCAAACTCATTGTGGGTTTTTGGAGATATTTTAGAGTTAGCAATATTTTTCTTTTTCACAGGGTTGCATGAGACTTYGGCGATAATTTATTATCAATTAAGCACTAATTAAATAATTATTTAGTCCTTCAATTGTATGGTAAATTGAGACTAATTAGAGCTTCCTTTGCTGAAATTCTCTTAATTGCCACATTAGGGGTCTGTTTGACATTACAATTTTTATCTTTCCACCGTACTTATTATTAAATGTTTAAAATGAATATGCTAGTCCCTATTTGCACCCATTTCCATTATTTCCTWAAAGCTGCCAAAATTTTGTATGAAACTAATTTTACTTTTAGTTTGCTGGGTAATCACAACATGCCGCTCATTCATTGGTACTCATTGTCCATAAGAAATKCGTGCACGTCATTTTTAATACACCCAGGTGGGCTGCTYACTGTRCTGTCAAGTCATTTCAGCGCACAATTCATTCTGTTTCCTGTTATATGCGTTTCTTTCTCCCACTTTTTTTCCTTCTTCTTTGGTTCCAGCCTCTGTACATTTCATTGCATGTTGCATTGTCGATTTTTTCACCCACATTGTGTATGGCTCTGTGCGAACTTGTGGTGTTGCTTTAGAAATTCACTTTTCAATTTTTCAACCTATTTATTTGTTGTGTCCTCCTTTGCTTGAATTTTTAATCAAGATCAAGTGTGGCCAACGCATGTCCTTAGGGGCAGCGTGCATGTCGACTGACGTGGCGCCATTCCGTAAGACAAATGTAATTTTACATAAATCGAGTGCCCCGTAGGAAAGGCTTGKAGTTTTACAAGTTCATCGGTGAATATTTATTATAACTGTTTCAAAGTTGATAGAATCGAGTAAAGGGTCGTTGAATATTTCAATTTTTTCTTGTCGTGAGAGTTACACTCATTTATCTCTGCAAAATACWATGATATTGTGRTGACTACAGGGTAAAGTTTATCGTYCTACACTGTCAAGATAAGAGCMGTTCTAATTTGAATGGTTCATTCACGTAAATAGCTTAATATCTAGGGTGCAGGAGGCTTCCAGATGATAGAATCAGATGTAGGTGGCAAGACCGTTGGRACAATAGCCATAAGAGTCGAGTGACTTACGCGTACTTCCGGAACGTTGGGTACTTCAGATTCTGTCTGAGTCTGTGATTTTTACTTTACGGGTTTTTGAATGCCTTTTTGCATCAGAGGCACCTAACTGATAGGTCGGGGTGTTTGTGTGGAGTACGGTCTGAAGACTGAAGCTTTGTAATTGCAGATCCGATACGATGTGCTCGGACACTAAGGATCTTAAGGGTGTCGCATTCGATGGAGCGATGAGCTGTACGAGATATACGACGACATTGACATAGTTCAGCGAATTAAAAGACAGCGGCTACGCTGGCTAGGTCATGTTGTTGATGGACGAAAACACTCCAGCTCTGAAAGTATTCGATGCAGTACCCGCCGGGAGAAGCAGAGGAAGAGGAAGACCTCCACTCCGTTGGAAGGACCAAGTGGAGAAGGACCTGGCTTCACTGAGAATATCTAATTGGCGCCACGTAGCGAAAAGAAGAAACGACTGGCGCACTGTTGTTAACTCGGCTATAAACGCATAAGCGGTGTCTACGACAATCAAGAAGAAGAAGAAGTGTATATATAGTGTCCTACCCATCAGACCAGAGCAGTATGGAGGCTCAACTGGTATCAGTTTCGGCTACCAAGTCTGAGACTTGACTTAATTCTGGCACCACGGGTAGCAGGAGCCCTTGAAGTTCGCTTCAAACTGCTCAAGCGGACAGGTCTCTCGGGGAGTATGGTGGTGATTGTGGTTAAAACCCGAATGCGATAAGAACTGACACTTTCTCAGTTGAAAGTGAARTTGCATTGCAACCCCTTGACGGACCCAAAGTACGCCAGAGGTCTTAGATGCACTTCGAACGCAACCAAGATGGTTAGTRTGTCCTTCCACRTTGCCAATTGGTACTGAAAATTGCTTGGCACTTTCAGGGCGTTATGTGCAACTKTGAAGGTGTTTAAATATCATTTCTTTATATTATATATTCCGTATTTCCYTTAGGGCATACATGCATTAATCTCCAATTTGGGTTTACGCATAATTCTTTCTTCTYGTGCCGCATTGCTGTTGTAATTTTTTTCTTCTGCACTGAAAGTGAAAATGACCACACAACAGCGGCTAGCATTTCGTTTTCAACCGATCATTTAACCAAAAATTCGTTGTACCGGTACTTTGAACACATGAAAATGTTGCATCCCATCGYCAGCRCGGCCAGCTTTGTCCCGCTATAAGCGCAGGCGCGGCTTGACAGCGCAAACCCTGTGAATTGGCACATTTTGTGTGTGTGTTCGGGTTAGTTGTCAGTTGGCGCGCAGCAAGCGCGCGTCTTAAAGGCAGAAAGCCAAATACAAATATGYATGCTCGTGTCTCTGAATGGGTGCTTTATGATTTATTTTCGCTTTTGTTAGCTGGCGCTCRGCACAATGGYTCCCATTCGGCGATTTTCCATATCTTTTCCCACAATTTTGATTGCAGGCGTCACAAATTCTCGCCGACRGCATGTAAAAAGTGAAATTAAATTACAATTTTATTATTTTGAATATATTTTATACGTTCCTACTTATTTACTTGGGTGTTCTTTTTGCTGGAGACAGGCAATTAAGCAGATGTTATGTTGCGTTAACACTTAATTAGCTACGCGTTTTGTAGGAAATCCCTTTGATTTTCGACCATATGCTGTGTGGTGCCGAAATAATTTYGCTTTACTGACACTTCGCGCTTTCTAACTGTCATAGAGGTACATGCAAATTTATTTATTACTCCAATATGTAAAAAATGAATTCTGTAATTTATATTTTAACTCCTTAACAGTGATGTATGGTTGTTTTACAAAGACAGTTTTTACCCAACTAAAAGTGAAAAGTTTGCCATGACAAGATGATATTAAATATTATATCTTCTCCTAAGCGGGGCTGATACAGCCACCTGGCGCTATCGACCCAATTTGCTGACTTAATCTTCAAAAAATAGCTTGGATTGACCCTTTAATGAGCTGTAAACAAAAACTTGTCCATCAGAAATATTGTCACTTGTGGGAAAAGTGATTTGAAGGATGTTATATTAAACTTACATTTTTTTGGTGCGATACTACCTATTTTTGCATAATATTTTATATATCTGTTCTAAAATTGATAGAACATTTTCGAAAGGTCCTCTGATAGTATACATTAAAATTGGCAGAACTCTGACATCAAACACGCCTGCTTTCCAAAGAACATAATTATAGCGGTTCTAAGGTACTTTTCCTTGCTGGCCTATCAGCTTTGCAATTTCTTGCGATTTCACTATGGCGTGGCACCCAAACCAGTCTTATGTTAAAAACACTCGATGCTATTGATTGCGAGGTTAGGCACTCTTCGACCAACTCTGAACGCACTGAGTTCAAGGCTAGCCGCTCTGCTATCTGATTGCATAGTCACTTCTCTGAAGGAGGCTGCACTCTGGAACAGTAAATCGACTGCTACCTTAATGGCTRCAATTTCCGCTTGGAAGACACTGCAATAGTCAGGAAGTCTGAAGCTAGAGTTGATAGAGATTATAACCTTCCCACAAGCTTTGATGCATCCATAAAGAAGCTCACTGTCCTTCTCCTCCAACGGCTTTTTCCCACCCACAACTCTTTCSTCGGTATATKAGCAGAGAAGGAGYCGCCAGAGTTCGGTTTAACGATTCCATGATTCAAGTGATTTCGTATGAAGTCATAATGTGTGAGAATATCAGAGTTTTTAGATGTGTGTGGAGCCTTCTAACACATAAAGACTACACAGAATATAAATTGCTTGATTATTACCACTTTCGGTGAGAGACCCCACCTTTTGACAATGGCTCCTCTACAGCAGTATAATGCAATCGATACCGTTTTTGCTCTCTTTTCGGTATTCGATATTCGCCTTCCACAAAAGCTTCCCATCCATAATGAGCCCTGGATATTTCTTTGTATCCGCCGGTTCAGATGGATGTCTCCCATTTCTGCCAGCGCCGCCACCGGTATCTCATATCTTCTATGAAATGTAGTGCTGTTCATGACGAGAATACTTTCGACTGCCTATTTGGTTACGACTCCTACCCTGCTTCAACTCGTACATGGTACTCAGAAACTTTCCTTTAGCCGTAAGCGCTACATTGTCTGCATAGRCAATCACCCGGMAACCACAATCCTCGATCACCASAATCCATACTAGAGGACAGAGAACTACCCCTTGTGGGGGGAGGTCGTCAAGCGCATCCGTTGCCCCATTCTGTTTCAATCACTCTGTCACATAGATGAATGAGGTGTTTGATTCAACCTCAAGATCGTCCAGAGCAGTAACGAATGTTTTTGGCAGGACGTTATTGAAAACTTCCTCAATATCAAGGAAGATCCCAATAGAGAATTCCTTAAATCTAAAAGCTTCCTCAAGCCATGACACGATAGTATGCAGGGCAGTATCCATTGACTAGCCTTTGTAATAAGCATGTTACGCTTCTGAAAGATAGTTTCTCGGAATGCGCCTCCTTATTTACCAATTCATCAGTCCCTGCAGAGTTTTTAGTAAGAAGGAGGAGGCCCGTAACGTGGGAGCCCCTACCAGCCTTCGGGATGAAAAAATTTCAATAGCTTTTAGCCATAATAATTTAATTTTAATGGCACAAATAAACTCTTCCATARTTGAAGTGAAGTGAAGTGAAGGAACCGAAAAAGCTTAGCGGAACCGATTAACACGGAGCAAAGTCGCCTGTGCCTAAATCAATAACTATGAAAATTAATATGGAAAAAACTACAAAAATAAATAAAGAGCAAACAAAAACAAATGGGGAAAATAYAAAAATCACACACACACACACACACACCTATGGATGCACACGATTCGAATTGAAAGCAAAATGTAATAAATGACAAAAATCAATATAAGAAATGGAAAACCACATGAGCCACATTAGCTTTTCAACGACTGCAATTCAAATAAAGTGCAAGTGCAATGCTGGTTCAGCCATAATAACAGCGTTTAAAGTAACAATAAAAACAAACACACATRCACACATATACATATACAAATACATSTGCGAGTACATAAAGTAAGCAGCAGCGTTTAACTGCAATTGACCAAACGCTGGCGGTAGCTAATTTCATTTGAAGAATGTCATCTTCACTTTAAGTGAAAGAAGTTAACACATAACACTTGTCGCCACCGTAAAGGGAGCGGCTGTTGGTGTTGCTGAAGCTGAAGCTGTTGCGCTCTGCTTCGATGTGGTGTTGATAGCTGCTGCGCTGATAGTGTGGTGAGGACGTAAACGCAGCGGAAAATACTTTTATGTGTACACATATAGGGTGCTATTTTAGAGGTATAGTAGCTCTTTGTAGAATAATTATCAARTCAGCTGTCAGAGAAAACACATTCGTTTGAAATAAGGGCTTGCAGCTGTTTAAAGTTTAAAAATCTTCGAAATTCTTTGTTGRAAATTTATAAATCATAAGTGATAAGGTACGTTCTTGGTATAACGAGTACGTAGATAGGTAAATTTGGTATATTTTGAGCCGAAGGATCATGAAGAGACTCTCCGTTGCTTTAATAAAAAGAAAAAGTGAATTTTTATTTATAATTCTTTATTAGTCTTTAGGGGGAATGGGGTTCTCTATAAATAAACTTCTTTCTTCCCGACGTCAGAATCAATATTTGGTGCTTGGGATGGCCTCAGGAGTGCTATAATCGACGGACATACGCCTCTTATTCTCGAAATTCAATTCAGTGTCCAGATATTTCTCAATTCATAAATTTTTTTGTTTCCTCTTTTATATTTGTATCATGAACAGGGTATATGTATAAGGCTTGGAACGAAATTTTAAACACACAGAAGGCAACCTCGGAGACGTTATAAAATATCATATAGAAATGATCAGCGTTACGGACTGAGCTGACTTAGCCATGTTCTTCTATTCGTTTGTTTACATATACGCGAGCTAGTCTCTCAGTCTTTGAGATATCAATCTGAAATTTTGCAATGATCTTTTTCCCGAAGAAGAAGAAAAAGGCAAGACGGGGTTAACGTTTTTTCTTGTATAACTTATATATAYATATATTGGTAAATTTATTAATTTTTTTGAGCCTGATTCGAAAAATAGCTCCGTATCTCTAAAAGAACACCCTTTTAACACAAAAACACACATATACTCCGCCACWCTTAAGTACATTTGTTGCACTGCACTTAAGAGGCATTAGTGTTGCGGCTGCCATTGTTGAAGTGRCCACCTAGCGTCCAACGTCCACCARCAATTGCCAATTGCCATTTGTTTGATTGTTGTTATTATTGTCGATATTAATGGTGCTTAAAGCGTTGGGTTGCCTACATGCCGGCACTAATGTTACTGTTATTGTCGCTTCTGCACTTACGCCTGCACTTGCTGTTTTGTTTTTGTTGTCTGTGCGGTTTATGTTGTTGTTGCCACTGTGCACCTGCGCTTCCTCCATTCAATAAAAGTGCATAAAAATATCCACTAAACGCTGCGCTGCGTGCTTTTGCTTTGCTTTTCAGCTTAGTTGGTGGTAAAAACCTACCTGCTTTTGGTCGTCTTTTTGTTCGTCTGTTTGTCCCTCTGTCTGTCCATCAGTCAGCCAATCCATCTATCTGTTGATTTGCCTCTCAGTTGGTCGCCAAAGCTTTCGGTGGCTAAGTGAAACTAATGTTAATCACATTGGCGACGGCATGCCAAGTCAACTGAGTGACAATCAATGGACGTGCGTACGATAAGAGTTTTGCAGAGACTTGAGATTATATTAAGGTAGACTCTCAGGAGTTGCAATTTCGCGCTTAATAAGGTCGTTCACTGCCTTAGGGAGTTTTTTCTTGCAGTAGCCATAATTATTTCTTTTWTTTTTTTTTTTTTTAGGAAGGGTGTTGTTTACCTAGAGCCAACCATGGTCGTAGGAAAAACAATATATGAAGCCACAGTATGACCGAGATGGCAATGTGGTTCTTCGTAACTTGCTTTTCTGTCCCTAAATAAACTGTCCGATCATTCTGAGTTATAAGATGTTCTATTACCAGGTAGTACCGGTTCCGATAAACTTTTAAGCCAACGTAATAGCTGTGTTTCARCTGCTGATCCTTACCTTTTAAATGCCGCACTTATTTTATCCCCTAGCCAACTGATCTATCCTCATATCAGGAAAGTTTATAAGCCGAACAATTTATGAATCATTACGAACATACGACGATTCTGGTGATCAAGCGGCTACAGTTCATTTGATCTTGTAAGGATGTAGGCCAAGATATTTTTTGCAAAATTCGCCACAATGACGTTACAGAGGTGCCCAACGCTTGAGAACGACGTGTGAGAGACTGATTTGGGTCTTCCTCAATTGATAACGCTATCGGAAATAAAAAAATAAAAATAAAAAAATATAAGAAAATATTCTCGACACTACGGACACTTCTTTGTCTCACTGGCACGGGAACAGCCTACAGTGGATGATACCTTTTCAATCCCACCAAACACTCAACATAATCTTTAGTGGCGTCCATCCTGGCTTTGTGAGCATTTGTTGAGCTGCACCATGCTTGGACCATGCTCTTTTTCGCACATTATTGTCGTTTTTGAGCCACTTTTCGTCTCCTGTTACCCTTCGCTTCAGAAATGGTTCGTTTTCATTTCGTTTCAGGCCTCATAGATGTTAATTCGATCCATTAAATTTTTCACAGACAATTCATGTAGTACCCACACCTCGAGTTTCAAAAAGRATTGTAGCCAGGCTTTTTTAAATGGTTCAAAACCGTTTGAAAATAGATATACAATATATATAAATGTGTTCAAAAATAAAAAGAGAGTAGGTAAATTTTAAGGAGAAATGTCTAAATTTRTACGCTAAAAGAAATCACAGACTTTCTTGCGCTGATTTCAAATTTCGGTTCAACATCACTCTGAACCTCATCAAAAA
>NW_017535963.1:1576711-1584117 GCF_001853355.1 Bactrocera latifrons | reverse complement strand
AAAAATAAATAAAAAAAATCCCTCCAGTTTATATCCCTGATCGTTAATATACCCTACAACTGTACTAATGGATATTTAAATCAACAACAGCGCTGTTTTACCGTGAGTGTCAAACTGTGCAAAAAAATGTCAGATGTACGCTGACAGCACTAGCGTTACTCAATACTAGATTAATAGATAGCGCCCCGAAATCTAAACATGTATTTTTGTACACTCCACCATTCGTGTTTTTTGTAGTGGATTTCGAAAATATTTCCAAMGATTTATTTTTAAGATGAACATTTATTCGGCACCAACCGAATTTAGCTCCTCCTCACTTGTTAATCATATAGTTATTTATTTATGACTTGTAATATTACTTATTTTATAGTTTTCTTGTTATTTAGTCAGATAATGCCACTTACCATAAACTATACAAATATCCAAACAATTTTCCTTCGCTTATCGGCGCTTTATTGTCCTGTTTTACAAAGCAATTTCGCACTTTTACACTTCGTAAAGACTTTTTTCCAACAAATTTCAAATTTCTTTATTTACTTTGCACTTTTTTCGCACTTGTTTTTCTCTATGCATGTATTTTCACACTCAATTAAGCGACAAGCACTTACTTATGCACACACACACCCAGCCATACATGCATACAAACATGCAAGCACACGCTTGGTGGTGGATCCTTTTGGCTCTCGCTATCAGTTTGAAATTATTTTTCTTTTGCTGAAATTTACTTATTTGTTTATATGCTTGGATRGATATTATTTATATGTATGTATTTGATGCACTCAAATGCGTGAAATTATTGCCGCTGTTTAAGTGGACTTTTTGCCGTTGYTGCTGYTGTTGTTGTTGTTGTGGTTTTGCCTAGTTGACAATTCATTGAGTAAAATTTCACTTTTGTTGTGTTGTTTTTTATGCACAAACGCACCTAACAAGTGTCCGTCGACACGGCAGAGCCTGTCTCTGGCGTACTGCGTAGCGGCCGGTGCTGGCGGTGGATGCGGGRTGTCGCGGASAAGCCACTGGCCGTCTGTCTGTCCGTTGGTGATGTCTATTTTGTTAGGCGCTGATTATCAGATTGAGCGTGAGCTCTTAGATTATTTTGTTGTGTGCGCGTTTGCGCTTCTATTTGGCTTGCGTAGTTTGATGGTCTTTCTGCGCGGCTGCAGTTCTATTGATATTTATATTATTAATTTTCACCGAAATATTTTCTGTTTAATTTGTAACGAGACTTCGCAGTTGTTTTAGTGCGYTTAAATTCGCGTTAACAGTGTATGTATGTGTGCTGTTAAGCGATTTTCGATTTTCAACACCAGAGGATTTCCGTTAGAGCAGCCGTTTCAGACGGCGTTCGGTCGATAACTGAATGCGCGGTGTTTCCTCACGCGGCCAACAACTTGTCACGCGAATTTCAACCGAAAGAAGAAGCAACCAGCGCGTCGGCGCAGCGTCAGCCGTGCCGGTGACAGCGCGTCATCCCAACAGCAGCAGTAATAACCGCGCGCGTCGCAACAACAGCAACACAGCACGCGAAGCAGCAATTGGCAATGASAATAAATGCGGCGGTATGTGGCAAAAAGATGATTTGCAGCGCKGCGCGCAAACGCATGAAAAGCATAGTCCAACAATATAACGGTATGGTAGTGAAGAAAGAAGCTTCAGCAAATAAACAAGTACRTAAGCTTCAATATTGCTTTGACTGGCTAAGCGTGCGCGCCCGCGATAACGAGCGCTTTGCCGGCAGGCGCGCAATGAGCCAAAACCAATCGATAGTAGGCTGTGCGCGGGCAGACAAAATCGCCAGCTTTGGCACGCGCAACGTCGCGACGTTGGCATAAAAAGCGCAGCACAATAAACGCTAACTCGCGCTCACATGCTGYGTTCGACGAAGCTGCTGCCGCGCCGCTAATGACAGTGACAGTGACAGTGAATCGCACGTAGTGGTGATTGTGGCAGCGCCCGTGTTGCTCGCTGCTCGCTGCTTGCTGCTGGTTACTGTTATTGTTGTGTTTACGTGTTGTTGCACCTGCCTTGTTGGTGTAGTTTTGATTTCTGTTTGACTACTCTGCTGCGCGCTAGTATCGCTTGTTGTGTTTTCGGCGCTTATTGATTGAGCGACTCGTGCGTGTCGCTATTTCTGYCGAKACTTCGCGCTTGTGAATTCTCTTGCCAACTGCAACTCGCACCGTTACACCGATAATATGAGCGCATGCAATGGCAAKGCGTGTTGTGCAATTTCGTTATTCCCAAAGAAATGTTTRAAGAAATTTGTGCGGCTTMTGAATGAACTYTTATASCYCATATATGGCAAAGCATAGATTTCCTCATTGGAATGAGAAATATATTCAGTAATATTTGACTTTTCTAAGGTTAAGGTATGAGTTGAAGTCWCCTTAGTATTGAAAGTTTTTTGCCTGAAGGCTTAACTAATTTTAGGAGCATTTAAATTGGTACTGAATTCTTATTGGAAGTCTTTTCGTMCAGAAAATTCACTCGTCCTTGCCATTTATTTTTCAAATGGAGTATAATCTAGAAAGAATAATAATCTTTTGTTAAAAACGTAAATTTTGTAGTGCTGTCAGATAAGAAAAGTACGCCAAGATTCACTTAGCAGATCTGAGTTTTTAGTACGTTTCAAGACATAACAAATTTCCTCAAAAAGGTCTAAGAAAGTTATGTCAATATCTTAAAGATTTATAGAGAGAATGCGTCTCTAAATTTAGTGAAAATGTCAACTACCATACCGTTACCCAAAAATTGTGTCTATATTAGTATGGCTCCGGACCAGTTCAAAACTTAAAACAATATAGGGACATGAAGAAAAACATCCTTTATATTATATGTCATTGAAATGTGAATATCAATAAGCTAGACAGAAATTAAGTATTATAATGCAGAATTATAAACCAAGACCGTAGACAGAAATGATAGGGGTTATTCCAGAAATAGATAGAAAACAGTAAGAGCTAATGAGAACTGGGGAGAGCCAGTGAGAGTCTCTGAATACCAATGGGAACCAGAAGTGCGAGTGAGAACCATAAAGAGCCAATGAAGATCAGGAATAATCGAGGACAGTCGGGGTGACCCAATGAAAACTAGTGAGAAAGTGCAAGACACAGTAAAAACAGGTAGAAAGCATCCCAATGGAGGGAGCCAGTGAGAACCATAAAGAGCAAACTAGTGCCAGAGAAGAAAGGATGAGAACCCGGACACCCAGTGAGAATTGAAAAGGTATGTTAAAGAGTGTTATCAAGAGTGCCTGAGGATCGGGGAGAATCAGTGAGGGCCGACGATAACCAAAAATAGAGCAGAGCTAGGTAAACCAATAAGAACTGGGGACCAGCCTGTGAGAATCTGGGAGAGCCAATACGACGGGTGGAGAGCCAATAAGAGCCGCCAAGAACCAGTGAAGTCAGTGAAAACCAAGAAGAGTCAACGAGAACCAGAGAGAATCATGTTGAGTCGTGCATAATCTCAAAATGTCCTTGCTTGTCTGTTGAATCTCAAATATTATATTTTCCTCAAAGTATTTTTCAAAGCTCGAATGACCGCTTGACTGCACAAGTCTATAATACCTTAAATCAATACATTGTGCTCGRGTACAAATATCACAAATCAAATGACAGCTGAACCAAAGCTTTTAAACAAATAAAAAAATCGCAGCTAGTTGAAATAGAAATTACTTTTTTGGGCATACATAAATATTTATACATAAAATTTATAAGTAAAAAATATTTATTTTGTTTTTGTTTTTTCATTACTTGTCTGCATTACAGCATTCCAATACAAACACACCTCAAAGCATATTCTTCCTTTCTTCTTAACAGCATACAATGTACGCTTATACACATTAACACACATACACACATATGTACATATATTTATGAGTGTCTATAAGCAGAGATGTGTTCATACATATTGTCACCTGTCGCTTGTCAAGCGAACATTATAACATCGCCTTTCGGCATACATGAAAATAAAATCAGCTAATGAAAAAATCAGTACCCACAGMCACACACACACACACACATACCCATGTACACGGACGTTGAGACTGAAGCTGAGGCTGCGGCTGACGCTGATGGCGTTCACTTGCTTATTGCATATATTGATGTTGCTGTTGTTGTTTGTATTASTGTGATGCCACTCAAAATGTTACTGAGCTACTGGCAACAAATGTCATGCACAGTTATACATATATGTATATTTGGATGTACGAAAGTAGGTTTGTTTCGCTATTGCTCGCTTACGTTGTACCGTTGCAAACATTTTATTAACTTTCGTTTTCTTTTGTTTCGCTTCGACGTGATTCGACTTGCTTCGGTTTCGTTTGACTCCACTGGGAAGGCATGGGAATTATTGCAAAGTCTGCACAGAGGTCAGTCATTGATTTTGCACGTTTCGTAGCTGCCAATAACCAAAGCCAAATTCAATAACAAACACAGGTACAAATATGGCGTAATTTTTTTCGTAACAATTTGTATGACTGTGTTTGAAGTGCAAAGGCAACCAGCCGAAGCGCTGTGTTGTGAGCTATGGTAGGCAGGCAGGCGGGCGGACAATGGGAAGCTCACAAATTTTACGAAACTTCCAGAGAATTGTTGCCAGAGGCAATTTTATTTGAAAAATGGTAGCAAACTGTATTTTCAGGTATGAAGATAGGAAGGGCGGTAATAGTTCTTTAGTTTTATTTATATATTTTTTTAATGATCGGAATGGTTATATGTTAGAACAAGGAGAAAAGTTAGGAACTAATTTAGAAAGTACGTTTGTTTCATTTGTGCAAGTAATGACTCTCTATGTACTTTTTAAAACCACATCTTATTTCTATTGCTTCTCCTTTACMTCACAGTTTAGCTACTTAAAACTAAAGACTTAAGCGACAAACTTCACTTAACCATGGACATTAAAAGGTAGAAAAGGCTGAAACATAAATAATATAATATTTTGAATATTTTTTCTAACAATATTTAATAGAATATTTATAAGAAATATGATATATCAAATTTTGGATATATCGCTGGTATTTAAGTGGTTTAAATAAGCATTTCTGATGTTCTGTGTGAATGATTTGAACATTTTTAGACCACCATTTTTTAGCACTTTTGACGCAAATTCTTAGCAGTGTTTCAAACACAAGTTATGAATATATATTGAGAAGTGAAGCTTGACATTTTCTATAACTTTTTGTTTTGTTTTTATTTTTGTGCAATTTCGAAAGAAAAATTTCTGGCTTCCAATACTTTGTAACATAATTTAAAGAGGGGRAACATCTTATAATCTTCAAATTCATTCTTTATTCCGATATAAGTAAATTACATGTGATTATGTATGGAACTCGATATCTTTTGCATGGCCACCAAGGGCACGCTTGCATAAGTCCAGATGTGAYATTCGCTGTGTGTGACTTGTGGTGCCGTCTTGTCGGAACCACATATTGTCCAAKTCCATATCACTCAATTCGGGCCAAATATATTCGGTTATCATTGAGCGGTAGCGATTCCCATTCACAGTAATGTGTCGGTCTTGATCATCTCCGAACCAGTACTGTCCAATGATGCCGTTGGCCCATAAATCGCACCAAACCGTAATTTTTTCGGAACGCAATGTTGTCTCGTGGACTAGGTGTGCATTGCTGCCTGCATATTTGCTTATTGACGAAGCCATTCAACCAGAAATCAGCCTCAGCGCTAAAGATTACTTTTCGATGAAATCCGGGTCATTTTCAAGTTGTTGCTGAGCCCAATTCAAGAACATACAACGATTCTGGTGATTAAGCGGCTTCAGCTCATGCGTCAATTTCATCTTGTAGGGCTGTACAAGTATGTGGGCCAAGATCTTTTCGCAATTTTCGCCACAATAACGTCACAGAGATGCYCAGTCTGACTGTTTTGGCCGTCCTCAATTGATTCGCTTATTTTGTATTGTGGATGTAGATCTGACAGGAYKATTCTGACGACCATAAATTCGACGTAGCGCTATTAAGGTTAACCATTGACTCCGAATTTCAATAGTATTCTTTAATCCTTTCCATCATTTTTCCATCATGAAATAGCAAACCGTACCGAAGAGAAATGTCAAAAGAGCTGGAAAAAATATGGCGTCGTTTRCTATTCCTATCGGTCTACTTTTGTAGCGTYCTTTTCAAAACACCYTCCATATRTATACCTAATTTAAACTGCTYCTATCATACCATATATATATCCAATTTATAACCAAAAATAATATTTTGTGTCCATGTGACTAGTTTCTATTTTATATCGTTCATTTCCTGTAAACTTGCAATAAACGATGCTAGGTTATTTTGCAAAGAAGTGACTGTGGGATGATTTCTGTTGATACATTTGGCCCAGCCATCCTTCAAATTCTTTAAGCCGCCTGAAAAATATTTTCTCTGGAAGATCCCCGTGACGGTGGTAACGTCTTCTATCAAATACCTGCCATTTTCAAGTTTGCAAACAACAGCAAAATTCACACGGGGCTACTTCTAATGTTACTTATTTGGTCGTAATGATAGCGAGTGTGTGTTCTGCTGAGTTGTCATGACAGAAAAGTAAATTTCTTTTAATTTTTTTTGGAATTCTGCGCCGAATCAGCCCAATAAATCTTTATATTTACCATACATATACTTTTGCCCTACCTCAGGTAATTGCTGAAGATTCTACCAGATAAAGAATGTAGATTCGCTATGTGAACACACATTTTTCAGTGYCCCTTGGTTTCTGGTGTGTACTTGCTTCGTCGACGATTAAGATACGAGGCAGAAATTTCACACACTGTCCGGTGTGGGCAAACTCCTTCTCATAGGCCATATTTCAAGCATGATATGATAGTTGTGGTTTTAAGGAATTTMTACTGTTTTAGCAGCTGGTGGTCTAAGTTCTGGAGTTTTTTCATGTCCGCTCCAATTTAGTCTCATCCAAGATAGTGAGTGAAACTTCATAATCAGAAGTAAAGGAGTAATATCCATCAAAATGCTGTCACTTTACCAYATCTCAAAAACCAACTGTCGGCCATTGCAACAACAACTATACCAAACCATTTCTAAATTGTGTGAAAGTAATGCGGACAATAGCTGCGAAATTCAGTGAAACTCGCCTTCTAAGCGAAAATTASCTATGTCAATGGATAAACGCGTCTATTGATTGCATTCTAAAGCAGCAACAGA
Organism: Bactrocera latifrons; assembly: GCF_001853355.1. Lineage (NCBI taxonomy): Eukaryota > Metazoa > Arthropoda > Insecta > Diptera > Tephritidae > Bactrocera > Bactrocera latifrons. The sequence continues at coordinate 1,576,955 of NW_017535963.1, read as the reverse complement.
AGAAAAATTAAGAGTTTAAACAAGCGTTTTCTTGGCCGTTGCTGTTGTTGTTTTGCACATTGCAAATGCATACTTCCTTCACAGCGGCAATAAGAGAGCATAAGTAACAAAACCAATAAAGACGCGCTAAGCAAACAAACAATGTCTCAAGCGTACTACTAGTTATTAGGTTTACATGCTTTTGGCTGCTGCTGCTAAAAGAAAACAACACTTTCGACAAAAACAAAAGTGTGACAAACTCTAC
>NW_017535963.1:1571546-1575699 GCF_001853355.1 Bactrocera latifrons | reverse complement strand
TGTGTAAGCAATTGAGACGAAACTCTATAAGTCCCTCATCATTATGGTGCGGAGGCTTGTACGATGACAACATTTGATGAGTCGTCGTTACAAGTTTACGAGAGAAAGRTTCTGAGGAAAATGTATAGCTCTTTGCGCATTGGCAACGGTGAGACTGCGACTTCGCTGGCTAGATCATGTCGGTCGAAAGGATGAAAACGCTCCAGCTCTGAGAGTAATCGACGCGGTAGCCGCTGGGGACAGCAGAGCAAGAGAAAAACCTCCACTCCGTTAGAAAGACCAGGCCATTAGAGAAGACGAACGTACAGAACCATTGCATGCGGTTTCAGTATGATCATGCTAGAAAAATACCTTCATAACCTCATATTCGAGTCGTCCTACTTGTTTCATTTACTTTATAGCATTCATTAACTGAGTTTCAACAGAAACTGTACTCGGATAAGTAGGCAGCGGAGAGACAGAAAAACAAAGAAAAAAAATGTGCTTTGTGTGGTTCCCTAAGAGATTTGGATCTCCTCCTCGCTTTAGTTAATATGACGGGAGTCTAAAGTAAAGAGAAAAATAGTTTTTTCGGGCTTTTCTAACATGCCTTTTAGTTCCCTGTATTCTCTCTTTAAACGCACTTTCATAGTATTCTTTGGACAATATTCCAAGTCCGTTCGGCAGTTCCCAATGATGATTTATTATCCTGGTACCCAAGTTAGCAGATGGCTCAAATTTATCATTGTTATAAGTGAATTTTGGCTTTTAGTTACCACCCTCAGGCTCCCTTTTAATGCAGCAAGGACGTTTTTGGTGCTCAACGAACAGGAAAGTGACCAAGTTAATCTGCAAGAGAAAATATCCTTGCTGAATTTTATAAGAACTAAACGCTACAATAAGCTGAAATAAGTTCAAAATCTGAATATCCGAAGAAGCAACTTTCACTTAAGCGAGATTAGCTGACCAACTGAACTTTTTTTTAAAATATTTTTTTCTATTCCAGCTCCCTAAACTAGTTAAAAATTATGGCTTTAATTAGTTTATCGAAAAGCAAAACATTCCCTACGCAACTTGTTCACTTGCTCCTATCGACAATAGACTATACTCCGCTCTGAAATGAGGAAAGTAATTTTGCAAATATGTATGTAGGTCTGTGCGTTACCAATTGTTGTTATCACAGCCCCCACTACTCGCTCGAATTGTATTTGTATTTGTATTTGTCGCGAAGACGTCCGTCAACAACTCGAAAATGATTTGCTTCTTAATTTTATTGCTTTTGCCGCAAACGCACTAGCTTCTTCGTTTTGCCGAACGCGTAAAATGCTTAGTTGTGTTAGTGAATAAAATTGTTGTTGTTATTATTTTTGTTGTGACTAACGACAATGCCACATTACTACTTTGTACGCAAATTTGGTCGAAAAGGAAAGTGTGAAGCGTAAATGGAATATTACTTKTACATATGTATATATGTATGTATGTGTGTGTGTATTTATACATTTGTACGGGCCTTGCATGATCGATTGTATCAGATATATGCATGTCGATTTGCGTTTTTGTTTAGTTCACAAGTACTTTAAGGCGTCTGCTGCTTATAACTAAAGTTTAGCCGYGAAACAAAAGACTTAAGCAACGAACCCGGAAACTTTTATGAACTTCTGAAACAGAATTTTTTAGTAAAAAATTTGTCTATATATGAAATGTGTCATATGATAACATATAGAATATCATATGAAACACTCCTATACAAACACATTGGGAAAGTTCTTTAAAGGAAAGGGTCTTTTTTTCCAACATTCGAATTTATAATGCAATATAGTTGCCATGGAGCGGGATATATAGTAGTAAACCGATTTTTGGCGATCTTTCGATGCCATTAGTTATTAGTTACAAAAAAACTTTTACTTCAAAGTATTCTCAATCTTGGCCTTTACCTCTTCATTGCCTCCAAATTTATTTGTAGGGACCAAATTTTTGAGGTCTCAGTAGCGGGAAAGGCTCCGGCAGCCACATCTGGAGAACAAGAACACATTCGTAACTCACTTCATTTTGTTATCGTGTTCGTGGATTTGAGGCACCATGCATCGGCCGTTTATTTATATTTCGTGTTTCACGTTTTGCACAGAGCTTTCTCATACCTAAATTTTCACGAAAAACATGACCAACACCTTCAACNGCTCTGAAATGAGGAAAGTAATTTTGCAAATATGTATGTAGGTCTGTGCGTTACCAATTGTTGTTATCACAGCCCCCACTACTCGCTCGAATTGTATTTGTATTTGTCGCGAAGACGTCCGTCAACAACTCGAAAATGATTTGCTTCTTAATTTTATTGCTTTTGCCGCAAACGCACTAGCTTCTTCGTTTTGCCGAACGCGTAAAATGCTTAGTTGTGTTAGTGAATAAAATTGTTGTTGTTATTATTTTTGTTGTGACTAACGACAATGCCACATTACTACTTTGTACGCAAATTTGGTCGAAAAGGAAAGTGTGAAGCGTAAATGGAATATTACTTKTACATATGTATATATGTATGTATGTGTGTGTGTATTTATACATTTGTACGGGCCTTGCATGATCGATTGTATCAGATATATGCATGTCGATTTGCGTTTTTGTTTAGTTCACAAGTACTTTAAGGCGTCTGCTGCTTATAACTAAAGTTTAGCCGYGAAACAAAAGACTTAAGCAACGAACCCGGAAACTTTTATGAACTTCTGAAACAGAATTTTTTAGTAAAAAATTTGTCTATATATGAAATGTGTCATATGATAACATATAGAATATCATATGAAACACTCCTATACAAACACATTGGGAAAGTTCTTTAAAGGAAAGGGTCTTTTTTTCCAACATTCGAATTTATAATGCAATATAGTTGCCATGGAGCGGGATATATAGTAGTAAACCGATTTTTGGCGATCTTTCGATGCCATTAGTTATTAGTTACAAAAAAACTTTTACTTCAAAGTATTCTCAATCTTGGCCTTTACCTCTTCATTGCCTCCAAATTTATTTGTAGGGACCAAATTTTTGAGGTCTCAGTAGCGGGAAAGGCTCCGGCAGCCACATCTGGAGAACAAGAACACATTCGTAACTCACTTCATTTTGTTATCGTGTTCGTGGATTTGAGGCACCATGCATCGGCCGTTTATTTATATTTCGTGTTTCACGTTTTGCACAGAGCTTTCTCATACCTAAATTTTCACGAAAAACATGACCAACACCTTCAACTTCTTTTTGCGTTCCTCAAAATCRAAAATTGAGCCTCTTTAGGACAGTTAATCCATTTGGGATCTCTTAGTGTATATAGAGAGAGTGGATAACACTCATCAAGCTACCACGGTGTAACTCAAACATCAACTTAGTTTCCACAGTTTTGGTTGGCCTAAGGTACCTTCCAGTCAAAAAAAATCTTTCATAAAATTTGGAAAAATCTCGAAATCTTGTAATAATCGCTGATTGTAAATTGCTTCCTATTATATAATCAGCCTGTTTTGACATCCATCCCAAGTCCATAAGTAGCAATTTCCTTGAACTCTTCCAAATGTTCTTCATAAGTCTCCCCCCAATTCATTCACACTTTCAAGTTGTACATTTTGCATACGAGGAAAAGTAAAACCGTGTACGCATGTTCAATAATTTTCCTGGAATTGGCGAAATTGCGGGTGCTGCTGCCAACAACAACAACAACAACAACAGCAGCAGTAGCAACGAATTCAACAACAGGCACGGAGTAATTGCTGCTATTAGCAGCGACGTAATGATGTATGGTAGTAATGAGTACGAGTGCCAAATACACGTTTTGCTGGGGTGTGTGTGTGTGTGTGTGTGCAACCGTGGTAGTGATGAATGAAATGGAAAACTACGCGTACAAGTCAAGCAAGCAAACGGCAAAGAAAATAGACGAAAACAGGTACACCACGCATATGGAAACAATGTGCAAGCTTCCGTAGCTTCCCACGAATATTATTCTATTATGTGACTGTCGAAATAATTCCTTTTTTTCAGCGTATAATCTCAATTCGATTAGAAATAGTAAGAGAAAWCGGGTCTACTTTCATGTGGGTCTATGTGTTGCCCTGACTGTTTCTGAGCACGTTTTTTATACTCTCGCAACAAAGTTGCTAAAGAGAGTATTATAGTTTTGTTCACATAACGGTTGTTTGTAAGT
>NW_017535963.1:1556655-1570926 GCF_001853355.1 Bactrocera latifrons | reverse complement strand
TGATGACATGTACCAAATATGAGTGAAATCGGTTCACAACCACGCCAGAAATCTCGATTATCACTTTATCATGCGAGAGTATAAAATTTTCGGTGACACCCGAACTTAGCCCCTCCTTACTTGTTTAAATTTATTTTATAAAGAATGTAGGTCACGTGGTGGGTTCCAGCTTAAGTTATTTCAAATTAAAATAGTTCTCCTCGAATTGTTAGATTAGTTCTTGATTCCAGCTTCCCTTATAATATCATGCTTTGGTCGGCTCTCGCAAGTATCTTGAAATATACGAAGACTAGACGAGTTCTATACGAAAATCGATTTCTACTTCAGCGATGAGCTTCGAGCCACACCTAAAGCTGCATGTTCTCGTTTGAATGACTTTGATCTTCCTTTTCACTCTGCCCATTGGAACCCCCAACTCAGATCTAGAACTGACTTACAGAGTTTGTACGGAAAGTAATAAGAAAGAATTCTGTGTGAAACTGGCTTACCCAGATGTTGCTTTAGCAAGAAGTGGTGTGTTTCGGTGGCATCAGGCCTTTTTGGAGAACTGGGAAGAGTTCGCTGAAGAAGACCGGAAGAATGAGCAAATCCAAAATGAAAACGATGCTCAATGTCTTTTGTGACATCAAAGGCATCGTCCACCATGAATTTGTTCCTCCTTCACAAACCGTTAACGCCAAATTTTACGTGAAAGCCYTCAAGAGACTCAAACGAAGGGTCAGACAAGACATCGCAGTCGATTGGAAGTTGCACCACGACAACGCTTCGGCTCACACCGCTTTTCTTGTGAACAGCCACCTAACCAAGGCCGGCTTCCCAACGCTTCCGCAGCCGTACTATAGCCCAGATGTGGTGCCCCAAACTTTTTTTGTTCCCTTGCCTGAAAAGGCCGATGAAAGGGGATCCAAGCAGCATGCAGCTCCGCTCGTAATGCTATTCCGGAGAATGCTTTCCGGGATACCTTCAATGCTTGGAAATCGAGCTGGCAGCGCATATTTTGAAAGTTTTTAAAGAATTGTAACGATTGCTTCAATAAATTTTTTCAAATCGACTCAGACCTCTTACTTTCCGAACATACCCTGTATGTGTATATGTATCTAAGCTTTGCGATAGTGTTTCTTCTGTTTTCTAGCGTTTTCGCTAAAGTTTTGTAAGGAAAGTGAGTCCGGAATCTTATGGAAACATTTTCAAATAGGCTCAGCGGTTCCTTGTGCAGTACAACGGGTTAATGTAATCTTATGGTTCTCCACCCCACAGTGTCTGAAGATTTTCAGAATTTATATCCTTTTCCACATTCCTTTGAGTTTTGGAGAGCATAACCGCAAATCCTAAACCTTTCGTTCCCATGCCGGTAGGTTCTACGCAATCAAAACGGACCTGGATTTCATCCGTCCATGGACTGCCAACTCTAGCACAATCCTCGAAACTATTTGGGAAACGTCTTTTAGCGCTACAACAACAACAATTAAGACAATGTTAATAGACCCGGTCAGAGTTGCATCTGTCTCTTATACACATCTAGATGTGTATAAGAGACAGCTCTAGCACAATCCTCGAAACTATTTGGGAAACGTCTTTTAGCGCTACAACAACAACAATTAAGACAATGTTAATAGACCCGGTCAGAGTTGCATCTGCTGGGCATAGATTTTGCATAATTGTAACAGCTCTGTGACTGACRAAGCCTTACAGCTGTATGTCGGGATATATATAATATATATTTCTTTGAATGCATTTGGTTATAAGCTTGTATATGTGAGCTGCAAGTAGGTGGATGTATATGTGAGTTAAAGAGCTGCACTATCGATGCATTTCTAGATATATATACATATATATGCGTGTGTGTGTGTGTATGAACATGTTCGACGATATTGACGCGCATTTGCAGCGGCTACCACCTACTGCCCGCTGGCACAGCGACTGCTGCATTGTTGTGTGTAGCCAGCAATTGAACGCCTGCATTGCTGCTGCCGACTGCTTCCCCCATAATTAGTCATATTTGCTTAGCTGCGTTGCATGCAACGAATGACTGCGCGTATTTGGTGTGGCAAAGTGGCAACTGCGACATGCCGCACTTATGGCTTTRAACGCAGCAGCCAGTTGGTCCACCAGCTGTTGCACACATGTGCACACACACATATACAAATRCATACAGTCAATGTACAAACAGCGTGAGGAGCAACTCGAAGGAAGCCAACGCAGATGGAATTCTGCGCCGTAAAATGCGCTTCTTCAATGACCATTGACCAATGACAAAGCGCAAGCGCAAGCGAGCCGTGCAATACCGTGCCGCCTTATGTATACATACATGTATGTATGTATGTATGCATATGTATAGAGTTATTAATCGTTAATGCAATGCGGAAAGCGGCTGAAAGCGTCGCGTTCACGGTCGTGACCGACTGGCTTCTTGCGCTTATAAATCTAACTTTCACTTTCAATTAGCAAATTTGTCATTAGCAGCCGCGTGTTCTTTTTGGCATGTACCCACACACACACACACACACACACCCATACTAACACATGATCGCTTCTGCGCATGCGCACGCTCATTTGCATACTACGTGTCGACTTTCATAACACTCTTTGGCTGGCACCCTAGTGCTTGCTGTTCCTTTGTATTTYTCCACTTTTCAAAATTTTCTAAATATTGGCGAAATAAATTTCTAACAATATATGCATTTGTTGTTGTTTTTTACGTTTTTGGTCGGTCACTTTCGTTGTCCGTTGCCAAAAGCGCCACAAATTGCTTTGTTACTTTTGAGACGTGTCTTCGATTTTTTTTCTATTTTTATTTCAAAATGTAATTTCGTTCAAATATTTCACCCAAGCGAGAAGCGGTGAATTACGCATTCTTGTCAGCTAAATTGTGGCGCGTATTTTCACTTGTCGTCGTCGCTTTGYTGGCCTAACGGTTTCGCTCATTTTGTATGCATTTTGCGCCGCGGATTAATGAGACAAAATGCGAGTTGTTGTTTGTAAATGGTAGCAGCGCTTAGCAGCGAGGGAGGGAGAGTTCGGTGGCGTGCTGGCAAATGGTCAACAACATGCGTACATTATCAAATCAAATGCACAAAAGCTGGTGGAAATTCAATGGCAATAAAATTAATTTCTATTGCGCAGAGACTATGTGGGTCCGAAGAGCACGATGAAATGTTGGCCGACAATACGGAAATTCTTTCCAGCGATATTGCAAACACACTACACCCCTACACCCCTGACAACTTGGTGTAGGACCGACCAGGGTGACAGTTCTCCAAAGAGACATTCAAATCTTTAAATTAACGGTGGGTTCAGAGCAGCCTTTTAGTTTCAACTGGAAAGAAGGTTAAGGAATAATGTCTCTCTAGGTTTTTTCAGTAAAATGTTCAAGAACCGATATATTGAGGTTGACACTAAAGTGTACCAGTTAGGCGCCAATGCTTTAGAAAGTACCCGTTTTTATGGCTCATCGATCCAGATTATCTACTAGATTATTAAAATACCTCCACTGAGAGAGGTCTGACCTTTGAATGGAACTTCTTCAAGCTAACAGATGCTAAGCAGAGCGCCAATAGTTCGGAAGACCTTCAATGGTACGTTTTAAAAAGAGTGATTAGAAAAGCGTTTTCCACTTTAAAAGAATGGCAAAAAGTTGTGCAAAAATATTTGAATCCCACTTTTAGAGTTTTATGTTTTTAACAGTGGTCAAACCAGACGAGACCTTTATCGTACGAGCTAATCGTATATAAACAGGGTTTTAGTTAACAAAGGCGTTGTGAAGAAAGATATATAGTGACCTAAAATAATCCCCAAACAGACGTGGAAATATTCTTTTGAGTTTTCAGGTCTTTCTCGGGTATATTATATAGGCTTTAGGGTGGGGTGGGGTGACTCACTCTCAGTAACTTACGAGGGATTGCATATTTTTTTCGAGTAATATAATAACGTCGAAAACAATGAAAAGTTTGTTTTCAGCGCTTCAAGTCTCGAACTACTCTGATGTGTATAAATATAAATCTTGGTAAAGATTTGACCAAGCTTCTTCTTCATTTCTTTTAGCTACACACTATTTTTTCCGTCAAACGTCGGGTTCCTCAAGGTTAAAACGTCTGCGTTGTCGAAATATACTCGGGTTGCTGAATGGATAGCTGTTAAGGGGTCACCTTCTTCTTTTTTATTGACGTAGAAAACGCTTATATGGTTATAGCCGAGTTTACAACAGCGCGCTAGTCGCTCTTCCTTTTCGCTATTTGGCGGCAATTGGAGTTTCCAAGCAAAGACAGGTCCTGTTGTTTGCTTTTCATTGGGTGCGTTTTTTACGTGGCGAGTCCCAAAAGCAGCGCACTAACCTGGGAAGGGATGGTTCGCCTTCTCACTTTAGCTCGCCTTCAAACAGATATTCTGGATGGCCAACAGAGGATACTTGGTCTAAGACCGGAAGTCGTCAGCTGCTTGAGCCATACGTAAAATAATCGTTTCTGGCCACTCCCAAGTGAATGGCGCTCCGAAAACTTTTCTTACTTGCGTAAACTTCTACACATGGCTCCATCCTTTAAGGGTGGCGCATAAGTGTAATAGAAATAACAAAGATTTACATGATCAAGAGGCTGTTGTTGTTGTGGTAGCGGCAGAAATCATCCCTGAAACAATTTGTAAGAATGCTGCCGAGTTGACAGTCCTTGGACGGATATAAATTTGGTTCCATTCCGATTTCGTAGACCCGACTGTCTGAGGAAGTGTTGATCAGGAGGTCTCTGTCCTTCCCTCGCTTTACCAGAAACGTAACATCGATGATGAAGCATTAGTTGAAATTTCTGCTAGGTTCATTTTAAAGAAGTTAGTTCTGATATATATCTAGCGAGGTATCTTAATGAAACAACAATCAGCTAAGGGCATTATAAAAATATCTTAAACAAATTTGGAAATATATTGAGGTGGCAGTTCTCTGGCATACCGGGATCTAGTTTGATTTTTAATTTGATAATTTAGTTATAGTTCATGTTGTTAATATAGAAAACATATACTACTCTATCTAACTACAACCTTCTACTGTGTCTTTTAGTATGTCCTTGCCGCGACGCCAAACCAAACGCCGAAAGCAATGCCGAAACTGCCAAACCTTTACGTTGGGGCATGGCGCCGGTGAGTTTGATAGCCGACGATTTCGTCACCGCACTGAAAGTGCTGCCATACCAGCATCACGTGGTCACCGCTTGCACATCCACCTATCATTCAGTGGCGCAAGCATTCGCCGCCAAACACAACATACCGCACGTTTACAATAGTTTTCAAGAATTGGCGCGCAGCCCAAATATTGGTAAGTAACAAAGTATGATGGAATTCGATATCTCAACTAAAGTGTATATTATACCGACACACACAGATGTTGTCTACATCTCGTCGCTTAATCCCTTCCACCTGGAGATCTGTCGCATGATGCTGGACCACGGCAAGCACGTGCTCTGCGAGAAGCCACTTTGTATGAATGAGGACCAGACGCTGCAGCTAATTGGACACTCGCATAGCAAAGGTTGTTTCCTCATGGAGGGCATTTGGTCGCGTTGTGTGCCCGCCTACCAATATATACGCAAACAGATTGAGGCGGACGCCTTGGGTGATGTGCTCAACGTGAAGTGTACACTTGGGTTGCCCATGCAGAAGGTGGGCCGTGTAATGTGAGTTATTGTAAACTTTTTAGTGGATCCAATGAACACATTAACAATATGTAACGTTTTTTGTTGTATTTTTTCACAGGCGTCGCAGTCTCGGCGGTGGCGTGACACTGGAACTGGGCGTCTATGCGCTGCAGTTCGCATTGTGGGTCTTTGGTTATGCGCCGTCCAACGTCGCCGCCAATGGCAAACTGAATGGGGATGGTGTCGATGAAGAGGCGAATATCTGCATGAAGTTCGGTTTGGGACGTGCAGCAGAGATTTTGTTGAGTAGTACGAAACGTTTTGACAATAAGGCTGTAATACAAGGCACAAAGGGCTGTATAACTGTAAGCTAGCTGTTGTTTGTTTTTATACAAATCAAGGTATGTCAATTTAATTTCGTATTCCTTTTTTCACAACAACTCAATAGGTGCCAGACTATTGGTGTCCGGTGAAGATTTTGGACGTTAACGGTGCGGAAAAAACGTTTCCACTGCCTAAAAGCGATTTGTGTACGTATTTTCCCAATCGTTTGGCGTTGAGTTTTGAAGCAGAAGAGGTGCGTCGCTGCATATCGGAGCATAAGTCGCAAAGTGATTTGTTCACGCACAAGGAAAGCTTGGAATTATCATATATTGAGGATCAAATACGCCGCCAATTGGGCGTGGTTTATACAGAGGATGCAGTGGCGAATTTCTTTAAATAACTCAAGAACAAATTTAAAAATCACCTGAAAGTCTATTAAAACAACAAGTTGTATGTTCAGCAATTCAATGTATTTCACTTTTTGTATCCCCTTTTCCCCTTCCCTTCTTCATCTTCATCTTCCTCATTTTCATCTTCAGCTCGTTGCAATTCACGCTCGTATAACTCTTTAAATGACTCGTATTCTATCAGCGTGACATGACAAACCTTGGTGGCGAATGTCTTCTCCGATGTGTTCGTTATCTGGTATAAGCGTGGGTTTTTCGTAGGCTCATCTGGATTTGCTTTTAACGGTCGTGGCACAAACAAACCCATCCGCTCCAGAAAAACATGCCGACATCGTATCTCTTCCAATGATTTCGACAGCGCTTCTGATTTAATAATTTCGGGTATTTCAATACGCATTACATCTTTTAAATATTTTACTTTCTCTTCTATACGATGTTCTGACTGTTCCATTAGATCGGGACTGTTCATGAGCAACTTCCAAACGTTCTTATCTGTGCCCGCAAATGTTTTCAAATAACTTATATGTTTGCGTAAGCGTAAACCGTCATTTACGTTCAATAATTCTGGATATTTTGTTAGCAGCAAGAAAAGCAGCTTCTCACCGAATTGACAACTACGCCAGTTTTCAAACGCATCAATTATACGTTGTTTTGGGCGTGTAAGCACATCCGGATTGCCAACGGCAATGCGAAAAAAGTTGCTTGTATTGAAGCCGTGATTCAAGAAAGTTTCATGCACTTTTTGCCATTGCGCTTCAGGTACTCGGGACAGCAGTGGATTCAAACGCACCGCTTCATCAATATGCGATTGTTCCAGTTGTGTCTGCTCCTCAGGCGCTGCAGCGACGGACCGCAATGGTGTCAACTGCCGTTGTTTAAACTAATGTGCAAAATATGCAAAATATAATAGCAGAATATTAGGAATTAATTGTCATATAGTTTACCTGTTGGTTTCTGTGAATAAATTTCACATTTTGTTTCAAATTAATTAAATATCTTTGGAACATTACGTCTGTTTATTTTGTTGAGTACCGGCGAACATATGTAACAACCCGGCGAAATCAACAGCTGACCAAGAAGAATGCCCAATCACATTAAATGTAAATCAATTGATTAGAAAATAATTAAAAGTTGATTTCTGTTTTATGTGGTGTTTGGGATAAAGATTATTTTAATTTTTCATTCTTGTATTTGGAAATAACATTTAAAAATTATTTTTCATAAACATTTTCGCGAAATAATACATAAAAAATGGGCTTACAATGTGAATTTCAATGTAAGATCTTCAAACAAAATCTTCTGGCATCTTTTTACCACATGCTATTGTGAAGGTGGAATTCCTTACTCGTTAGCAGAATAAATATCAAATTTGCACAAAGTATATTTTAATTGTGAATAAAATTGACATAAATGTAAGTTGAGTATGCAATTAAATTTTATAAGTGTAATTTTTCTAAATTAATTTTTAGGATAAGTTTCAATGACCTTGAAAAGAAGTTGTACGCTATACCGGTTGAAGTTGTGATAATATTCTACAGCTGTTTTTGTTGTTTTAATATTTAATGTCGTTTTTTTATATGATTAAATTATATGACTCAAAAGTTTCCAGATTAATGTTTATGGAAGGTGTTGGGAAATTCATCCAATTCATTGATCTATGCTTGAACAATTATTTAATATTGCAACGTCATATGCAAGTGGACGCATAGCAGTATATATGTATACATTTTTATTAGATTGTGTTACTCGGAAGGGGTCACTTCAAAAACCGATATCATTAGTTGGCGTACTATATCAGTGAGCGCAGCAGTAATTATCTCAACAACAAAACCCAATAGCAAAGAAAGTAGCAAAATCTACGTGTGCGTTATTATCTTACCAATTGGTGTAGATTATTTTAGTATTTAATAAACTTACTCGAGTAAATTCATTCAGTTTTAACTGTATTCTCTAACAGCTTACAGCTTTGTTCACCGCTTTAATATAATAAATTATAATGGCTTTGCGTTGGGGTATTGCATCTGCTGGTAAAATTAGCCACGATTTTGCTGTTGGTTTGAGCACACTACCAGCGAGTGATCACAAACTCGTCGCTATAGCGGCACGTCAAAAGGATCGTGCGGAAGAATTTGCCAAGACCCATGACATTCCAAATGCTTTTGGTAGTTACAAGGAATTGGCTCAATTTGCTGATGTTGGTGAGTATATAAAAGTGTATTGCAATTGCTGCCGTGAAACAAACTAGAAAATTAGTGAAGTGAATTGTTGCAAGAAATATTTTTAATGCTTTATAAGTGCATATGATTATCATACTTCGAACAATAGTTATTTTAATTTTCGCAGACACTTGAAATGTTGTATGACTAGTACTTGCCCATTAAAATTCAACGCATACTCAACTTTGAGTGGCGTAATCAGCATTTTTTCAGTTTTCAGTGTAGACTCTTGCTAGTGTTAAAGTTTAAAAATGCCAAAATTTTGTTTGATTCAAAATTCAATTTCACTCAGATCAAAAAAATGTTGGGTCATAAGAAGGTATACAATTAGTGAGCGGATAATTTGTCTGTGAGTAACATCGCAGTAAATTCAAAAAATGTTGTTCGAGAAAAAAATTTAAAAATTAATTTAAAATTGTAGGGTGCGGTTTTCAAAGCTATAGTATATCGGAGTATGAAAAAAATATAAAAACATTTTATTAAAAATTTCACACTAGGTGTGTATGTCCCTTATCGAAGTTAAGCTTCAAATTAAAATAGTTGTATATTTTTAAATGAAAATCAGAAGAACATCAATGCTCGAACTTGCGACTAACTTAAGTTTTAGATTACTAATGTTTTTAATTTCATCTCCTTCCCATTCCTAGATATTGTCTATGTTGGCGCCTTGAATCCACAGCACTTGGAAATTGCTTCGCTCTTTCTCGAGCATGGCAAGCATGTTTTGTGCGAGAAACCATTATGCATGAATTACAAGCAATCCAAGCAACTGACTGATCTTGCCAAAAGCAAAAAGCTTTTCCTCATGGAAGCAATCTGGTCGCGTTTCTTCCCTGCCTACCAGTACACACGTCAGCAAATCAAAAACGGCGCGTTGGGTGAACTTAAAGAAGTGGAAGTTGCATTCGGCTTCGACTTGAGTGGCGTTGAACGTTTAAAGTAAGTGTCATTAAATATATTAATACATAATTTTGTCCTGCAATTATGCTTTATTTTTATAGCAAGAAGGATTTGGGCGGTGGTGTCGTGCTGGATTTGGGTGTTTATAACATACAGGCATCACAATGGGGCTTCCAAGAAGCACCAGAAAAGGTTATTGCCAAGGGAGAACTCAACGAAGATGGCGTGGATAAATATGTTGAAGCCGAATTACAGTATTCCGGTGGACGCGTTGGTAAACTGACTTTCGGCGCCAAAGAAGAGCTGGCAAACAGAGCGATCTTCAAGGGCACTAAAGGCCAAATTACGGTAAATTGTGATTTGAATTCAAATTATTACAATTTTTAACATTTAATTTTAACTTACACAACAGATCCACAATTTCTGGTGTCCCACAAAAATTACTGACGTTGATGGTCAAGAGAAGGAATGGCCACTACCAAAGGCAAAACTTGCTACAAACTATAAAAATTCTGAAGGTTTGAGCTATGAAGCCGAGGCCACACGTAAAACCATTTTGAGCGGTAAAACCGAAAACGAGTTTGTTACACATAACGAGAGTTTGATTATTGCCAAAATACAGGATGAAATCAGACGTCAAATCGGCGTAGTCTTCCCCGAAGATCAATAATGACGTAAATGAATTTATTTTATACTTATGTATATACATTTTTATATGAGCAATGTCTTTCAGACAAAAAAGAAAATGTAAAGCGCTTTAATTAGTTTACCGTTTTTGCACGTAATAAACAAAGATGCTTGGCATCCATTACCTGCTGCTAAAAACAGTTCAAATGATAACCTTAATTATACTATATTTTTGTATTTTGTTTGTACTGTTTGTACTGACAGCGCAATTTGTTGTTGGTGCGTAATCAATAACACTAAAATAAATTTAAATCAAATTTTCATACATACATAGGGCATTGAAGTGCTAATGCATACATTAATGCCTGTCTCTTATACACATCTAGATGTGTATAAGAGACAGCTGTTTGTACTGACAGCGCAATTTGTTGTTGGTGCGTAATCAATAACACTAAAATAAATTTAAATCAAATTTTCATACATACATAGGGCATTGAAGTGCTAATGCATACATTAATGCAGCACTCAAGATTATTTGCATTGATAACGGCACAACCGACCGTTGCATCACATTAGTCCAACGCCTCTGAAATGCAGCGTGTAAAATGGTATTGATTAGTTTTTCATAGGACGTCTAAGGTCTAACTGCAAAAGATATACCAAAAAATACATACAAACATCCGCAAACAAAGATTATGCCAGTGCTTAAGTGGGGCATCGCCGCAGCGACTAGCATAACGCACGACTTCGTCAACGCCTTGTCCACCATAGAGGACAGCCAGCACACCGTGGTGGCTGTGGCTGATGTGGAAATGGCACGTGCGCGCGAGTTCGCCGCACGTCACGAAATACCAAAGTGCTATGACGGTTTCGACGCTTTGTCACTGGACGCGGACGTCGATGTGGTCTTCGGGGGCACATTGAATGCCTATCGCTATCGTGTTGTGCGGCTAATGTTGGAGCGTGCCAAGCATGTGTTGTGTGAGAAGCCGTTATGTTTGAGTGTGCCACAAGCCGAAGAGCTCTATCGTGTGGCAAAGGAGCGCAATGTGTTCCTGATGGAAGGTGCGTTCGAGTGTGTCTGGTGTGTTTGAACGAAATTTAATTTATATTTAATTTAATTTTTGTGCTGCAGGCATGTGGTCCCGCTGCTTTCCCAGCTATGCACGCCTCCATGAACTGCTGCAGTCCGATTGTATTGGCGAGATAACACACATACAAGTGCAGCACGGCTGTCAAGCTTATGTGGAGCGCTCACTGTGCAGTTCCATCACGCTGGAACTTGGTTTATATGCGCTGCAATTGGGACAGCTCATCTACGGCTCTGCGCCGGTGCATGTTAAGTGCAATGCTCAGCTGAATAACGTCGGTGCCGATGTGGAATGTGAATTCATTTTGGATTATGGTCAGAATCGCAAATTGGCTGCCTGCATTTCGGCTTTGGAGCACTTGGAAAACTGCGCCAAGTTATTGGGCAGCAAGGGGGAAATCAAGGTTGGTGCTTGCATGCTTTTATCATCCACTTTGTGATTTTTTGTTTTTGTTCGCAATTTATTGATAAATGGCACAAGTACTGGCTCGCTACTTATGGTAAATACATACATACACATATACACATATACCACTTATGTAGGGTAATAGCATTCAACTATTTAGATAAGTGATGTGACGAAATCGGCCTTATCTTTGTGTTATTTAATGGATTGATTTCTTGTTGTTGCGAAACAAGTATGTTATTATTGCACTACTATTTGCCAAATATTGATGAGAGTTGAGATAAGCCGCAGCTCACGACTTCATGACCTCCAAATGTGACCTGTCGGGTATAATGTAGAATTAAGGCTTTGAGGTTATGTGAAATGCAAATTATAATTTAAAATTTCAATTAGAAATTATTCTTTTTGTAACAACTTAAAATACTTCTACTTAGTGGTTGAAGTCAAAATTATTGCAGTCGAAACTCAATAGTTTCAAAATTCCCCCATTACAGTTATTTGTATACAGTTGTTGTACACGATTCAACAGCCGAGCAGAGAGCTACAGCAAACAGATAGGATCCAGTATAAATTTTTCACAAGGCAGTTGTGTAGACGTTATGAGTCCCATCTTACGATAGTCGGATCAACCGAACCAGAATGGATCAGGATTTTTAACCGTCCAAGTACTGTCAACTCGATAGTATTAGCCACAATTATTTGTGAAGTATTTAATATCGTAACACAACCAACAACAACAAACTGATATTTATATCCGACGAAGTCGTATTTGGATTTCCCATACAATTTGATGAACGCTGTTGTTTTTGTAGCGACAAAAAGTATTCCTGGAGTAATTTCCATGCATGGTATCCAGTTGGCAGTGCTTGCACCGCATATAAATTCGATTCCGTTCCGGTTACTTAGACCCGACGGTCGTGCCCACGGTAATTTGCTGAATTTTTTATGCCGTTACAACAACAACTACTATATTACTAGTGCTACAACTATTATAAAAACTATATTTACAATTAATTAAATTTAATTGCCAACTTTAATGTCAAATTGGCACTTCATCTTATGTTTTCTGCTGTGAGAAGCATGCTTTCAGGCGTTGAAAACCGATTTTTATAAAATTTTGCCATTGCTTGCTATTAAAACGCAACAGGGCATCCGAAACGCATGGAAATGTTCATTAAATTTATAAAAATATTCAAATCCAGGGTTGCCATGACTTTGTAAAAAAAAATTTTGCTGCTGATTTTATATGAATAATATAATTATTTTCAAAATTCGTAGAGTTCGTGATATTTTTCTTCAACTTCTATCTTCGCGCCCATATTTTCTCTCACATTTGTACACCTTCATTCACGATTTTGTACTCTCTTTCATTCAAAATTCTTGTACTCTTTTTTCCTCTCATTTACAGCTCAACAACTACTGGTGCTGTACATCGTTAACGAAACCCAATAATGTCAATGAAAATTGGCCATTGCCCACCGCAAAATATGAATTCAACCACACAAACGCCTGTGGCCTGCGCTACGAGGCCGAAGAAGTGCGCCGTTGCATAGAGAAACGCCTACTCGAATGCCCATTATTTACGCATGCGCAAAGTCTCGAGTTGCTACAAATCGTCGAGAAGATGCGCCGACAAATCGGTGTTAGCTATGATGACATTATTTGTTTGAGTTTGTAAGTGAAAGTGCCTTCAAATTAGTTTTTGAGATTTTTTTTTGGTCACAATGCATTCAGATAATTGATTTCTCATGAATTACAAATATTATATATATGTAAGTAGTTGTTGTTGTAGTGAATATTTACAGCCTGAGTAGCTAAATAAAGTGCTTTGTCTGCTCTTGATGTTTAAATTGTTGTTGTATCTATTAGCGAGTACCGTTATATGCACTTTTCGTAGTAACTTTCATAATTTAACGCTAATATGTTGTAACTTTTAAGATTTTTATGCTTTTTATTTTATTACTATTTAAGTTTTTGTTTAATTTTGATTTTCCAAAGACTTAGTTTAACTACGTAAATCACTAGTTGTTACCGGTAATCGTTTGTTACATAATCCTAGTTAGTTTTTTTAATTATATATTTACAAAGTAGTGTATGTTGGTAAGTATTTTTGAAGTTGCCTTGATTTGAGATTATTTTTTGTTACCTTTTGTAAGAAAGTAGCCAATTTCGTAAAGTAAAAAACAATTTTTAAAGTGTATTTTATTTGCTTTTATTGGAAATTGTGTTCCCTACTTCATCTGGGGATTTACCCTTATGTGTGTTGGTGTGTATATACAAATTACTGTGTCCTTACGGAATTTTTTGGTTTGTGCGGCCTGCTTAGCACAAATTAAAGACTTTAGTATTTACTTAAGTATGTGTGTGTTTGGGATTTTGAATATTTGAATAAAAATAATAATTTATACAAATAGTTGTTGAAGAAATAATCATTTGGTGTAATAAATACTTTTTTTTATTAATTTAAATTTGCAGGATAGAATATACATACATACATACATATGTACATATGTATATACATAAAATAAAAGTAAAAATACGAAAATAAAACAACTTTACGTTCAGTCAACAGTCTGCAAAGTTTAATGGCAATATATAGAAAAAAATTATAAAAATCTTAGTTGGTTAATACAATAAGAAATTACTTGCTTGAAATGCAATAAAATTTATATAAAATTTTTTA